>NW_022436942.1:42087510-42201137 GCF_009761245.1 Sapajus apella
TGTGTGTGTGTGTGTGTGTGTGTGTTGGGTCTTAAAAGTGCACCTTTGTTTTGTTCATTTTTCAATCTGTTATTCTCTCTCATGCTAGTATTTCAATTAATTTTCCATTAAGTAAACAACCTGTAACTGTATTAGGGTTCTTTAGAAAAACAGAACAAATAGGATATATAGATATATATAAGAGAAAATTTATTATGGGAATTGGCTCACACTATTATAGTGACTGAGGGGTCCCGCAACCTGCCATCTGCAATCTGGGGAACAAGGAAAGCCAGTGATGTAATTTAGTTTGAGCTTAAAGGCTTGAGAATCTCAGAGACCCCACTGGTGCAAATCCTGGAGTCTGAAGGCACAAGAACCAGGAATTTAAGTGTCCGAGGAGAAGAGAAGATGGATGTTCCAGATCAAAGAGAGAGGGAGAGAATTTGCCTGCCTTCCATCTTTTGTTCTATTTAGGCCCCCAACTGACTAGATGATGCACACCCATAGTGGTGAGGGAGAATATTCTTTACTCAGTGTCTGGTTGAGCTTCTGTAACAAAATACCATGAACTCAGTGGCATATAAACAACAGAAATCTATTTTTCACAGTTCTGGAGGCCGAAAAATCCAAGATCAAGATGCTGGCAGATTTGGTGTCTGGTGGGGGCCCACTGCTTGGTTCCTAGAATGGGACCTTCTTGCTTTGTCCTCACGTGGTGGAAGGGATTGAACTAGCTGCCTTGTACCTGTATAAGGGCACTAATAGCATTATGAAGCCTTTGCTTTCATGACCTAATCACCTCCCAAAAAGCCTCACTTCTTAACACAATCCTTGGGGGTTAGGATCTTATCACGTCATTTTTTTTTTTTTTTTGTGGGGGTAACAACATTCAGACTGTGGTGTTCGGTACACTGACTCAAATGATATTGCCTTTAAGATTACACAGATACATCCAGAAATAGTGTTTTCCAGCTATCTGGACATCCTTTAGACCAGTCAAGTTGATACATAAAATTAACCATCCCACTGGCCATTTCTCTTAAATTTATCAAGTCAGTAATGTATCAGTCTTGCCATTTAAGATGATTATAAAAGATCCTAAATAAAACTTGTAATTTTATCTATAAAAACACTGTCAGTGAATTAAAGATTTATTTCCAAGTTCTATGAAATCACTGAATGTTGCACTAGAATATTTTTCTGTGAAAATCGGAAGAGATTATGCTAATTACAGTTTGTCATAGGTTATTATTATTATTTTTTGAGACAGAGACTTACTCTGTCACCCAGGCTGCAGTGCAGTGGCACGATCTTGGCTCACCGCAACCTCTGCCTCACAGGTTCAAACAATTCTCGTGCTTCAGCCTCTGAGTAGCTGGGATTACAGGTGAGCACCATCACGCCCGGCTAATTTTTGTATTTTTAGTGGAGATGGAGTTTCACCATGTTGCCCAGTCTGGTTTTGGACTCCTGGTCTCCAGTGATCTGCTTGCTTCAGCCTCCCAAAGTGCTGGGATTCCAGGGGTGAGCCACAATGCCTGGCCTTGTCATAGGTTATTTTAAAAGTGATATTTATAGTGTTTTGATAGATAGAAAGCAAATCCTGTTTGATTAAAAGAGTATATTTGGACTGCTCTTTTCAGTCTAAAGTGGACTTTTCATTTAAGAGCCATTTTTCTCCTAGCTTTTGTTCTTTCACATAATGTGTGGTGGATAGGGGGAGGAGGGATGGAGATAAAATGAGGAAGTTGTAGGAACCCTAATAACACTCTGAGGCGCATGAGGAAAGAACCTCGCTTAAGTTAACATTTAGGTCTTACAGTTGCTTAAGCTTCATGGTTCCCTTCGCCTTCTCAGGAAATTAGACTTAATAGAATTTTTACAGTTGACTCTATTATATCAGAGGATGATTAATGAGGATGACATTTACCCTGATTGTTACGCTCTTTAAAAAGATTTTCTCCATGAAGAGATTGCATTTCTAGGCTCCAGATGGAGATGACATTCTTTGAGAAAAAATGCAGTTGAACTGTTTCACTAACCACATTTTCAGATACCAATTTCTATCGTGGTACATCTTGTCAGACTCATCAGAAGAGATATACTTTCTTGGAAGTACAGCACTCATCAGTTTCTAAGCACCAAATTATATAACTCCTTCCCTTTTTAAAAAGTTCATTGAAGATGCTAACATTCTGCTTTAAACTGAATTCTTTGAAAAATTCCAGGAAACTTTTGCTGGAGAAATTTTAAAGGCTTCAATTGTAGCTTACAATGATAATTCAGGACATGAATATCTAATAGCAGGGTAATTTCCCACAAAGTACCTTATGCACCACACAAACAGGAGGACTAACTAGCTGTTCTGCTCTTATAGGGACTCTAGCATCCCTGTTCCTTGGAAATGGCTTTCAGCCATAGTTGCCAACTGACATCAGACATCTAAAAATTTAGATTTTTTTCTAGAGTTGTTGGAAGCTGGAAATTGGTGTTACTTCACTTGGGAGTGATTTTATAGCCACAGAAGGCAACACTGATTCTGTATCAGATGCAAGGTAGTTGAGTAAAGGAGGAAGTTGTGTGACTTTCTCCCCACGACAAGCAGATACGCTGGTTTTGGGGTATGGACTAGAATTATTTGTTAACTAATGTATTATTAATTGAGCTCCTCATACATATCCACTCTGGTATTTGTTCTTATGGAGCTCAGAGTTCAACTGAACTTCAGAGGCCTGGGCTGTGCCTCAGATCTGGGCAGAACAGATCCATAGGACTGATTTGAGGGTGCTAGATAATGATAACCAATGTGATGTAAAAGATACTTTCTTTTCATAGACTTTTTTTTTGTACTTTAAATTATGGGATACATGCACAGAACATGTAGGTTTGTTACATAGGTATACATGTGTCATGGTGGTTGGCTGCATCCATCACCCCATCATCTTCATTAGGTATTTTTCCTAATGGTATCCCTTCCCCAGCCCCCTACCTCCCAAAGGTCCCCATTGTGTGATGTTCCCCTCCGTGAGTCCATGTGTTCTCATTGTTCAGTTCCCACTTATGAGTGAGAATATGAGGTGTTTAGCTTTCTGTTCTTGTATTAGTTTGCTGAGAATGATGGTTTCCAGCTTCATCCATGTCCCTGCAAAGGACATGAACCCATCGTTTTTAATGGCTGCATAATATTCCATGGGGTATATGTGCCACATTTTCTTTATCCAGCCTATCCTTGATGGGCATTTGGGTTGGTTCCAATACTTTGCTATTGTGAATAGTGCCACAATAAACATATGTGTGTGTATGTCTTTATAGTAGAATGATTTATAATTCTTTAATGAGACTGCTGGGTCAAACGGTATTTTTAGCTCTAGATCCCTGAGGAAGCACCACACTGTCTTCCACAATGGTTGAACCAATTTACACTCCCACCAGCAGTGTAAAAGCGTTCCTATTTCTCCACATTCTCTCCAGCATCTGTTGTCTCCAGCTTTTTAAATGATCGTCATTCTAACTGGTGTGAGATGGTATCTCAATGTGGTTTTAATTTGCATTTCTCTAATCACCAGTGATGATGAGCTTTTTTCATATGTTTGTTGGATGCATAAATGTCTCCTTTTGAGAAGTGTCTTCTCATATCCTTTGCCCACTTTTTGATGAGGTTTTTTTTTTTTTTTTTTTTTTTTCCCTGTAAATTTAAGTTCTTTGTAGATTCTGGATATTAGCCTTTTGTCAGATAGGTAGACTGCAAATATTTTCTTCCATTCTGTAGGTTGCCTGTTCACTCTAATGATAGTTTCTTTTGCTGTGCAGAAGCTCTTTATTTAATTAGATCCCATTTGTCTAGTTTGGCTTTTGTTGCCTTTGTTTTTGGTGTTTTAGCGATGAAGTCTTTGCCTATGCTTATGTCCTGAATGGTGTTGCTTGGGTTTTCTTCTACAGTTTTTATGGTGTTAGGTCTTATGTTTAAGTCTTTTTTTTTTTTTTTGAGATGGAGTTTTGCTCTTGTTACCCAGGCTGGAGTGCAATGGTGCAATCTCGGCTCACCGTAACCTCTGCCTCCTGGGTTCAAGCAATTCTCCTGCCTCAGCCTATTGAGCAACTGGGACTATAGGCTGCGTGACCATGCCCAGCTAATTTTTGTATTTTCAGTAGAGACGGGGTTTCACCATGTTGACCAGGAATGGCCTTGATCTCTTGACCTCGTGATCCACCCACCTCGGCCTCCCAAAGTGCTGCGATTATAGGCGTGAGCCACTGCACCCAGCCATGTTTAAGTCTTTAATCCATTTGAAGTTAATTTTACTGTAAGGTGTCAGAAAGGGGTCCAGTGTTTGCTTTCTGCACATTGCTAGCCAGTTTTCCCAACACGGTTTATTAAACAGGGAATCCTTTCCCCATTGCTTGTTTTTGTCAGGTTTGTCAAATATCAGATGGTTGTAAATACGTGGCATTACTTCTGAGGCCTCTGTTCTGTTCCATTGGTCTATAGCTCTGTTTTGGTACCAGTATCATGCTATTTTGGTTATTGTAGCCTTGTAATGTAGTTTGAATTCAGATAATATGATGTCTCCAGCTTTTTTTTTTTTTTTTTCATTAGAATTGTCTTGGCTATGTGGGCTGTCTTTTGGTTCCATATAAAATTTAAGCTGTTTTTCTCCAATTCTGTGAAGCAAGTAAGTGGTAGCTTGATGGGGATAGCATTGAATCTATAAATTACTTTGGGCGGTATGGTCATTTTCACGATATTGATTCTTCCTAACCATGAACATGGAATGTTTTTCCATCTGTTTGTGTCCTCTGTTATTTTCTTGAGCAGTGGTTTGTAGTTCTCCTTGAAGAGGTCCTTCACATCCTTTGTAAGTTGTATTCCTAGGAATTTAATTCTCTTGGTAGCAATTGTGAATGGGAGTTCACTCATGATTTGGCTCTCCGTTTGTCTGTTATTGGTGTATAGGAATGCTTGTGATTTTTGCACATTGATTTTGTATCCTGAGACTTTGCTGAAGTTGCTCATCAGCTTGAGGAGATTTTGGGCTGGTATGATGGTGTCTTCTAAATATACAGTCATGTCATCTGCAAATAGAGACAATTTGACTCCCTCTTTACCTATTTGGATACCCTTTATTTCTTTATTTTGCCTGATTGCCCTGGCCAGAATGTCCAATAATATGTTGAATAGGAATGGTGAGAGAGGGCATCCTTGTCTTGTGCTGGTTTTCAAGGGGAATGCTTCCAGTTTTTGCCCATTTAGTATACTATTGGCTGTGGGTTTGTCATAAAAAGCTCTTCTTATTTTGAGATACATTCCATCCATACCTAGTTTATTGAGAGTTTTTAGCATGGCAGGTTGTTGAATTTTTTTGAAGGCCTTCTCTATATCTATTGAGATAATAGATGGTTCTGTTTATGTGATGAATTATGTTGATTGATTTGCATGTGTTGAACCAGCCTTGCATCATAGGGATGAAGCTGACTTGATAGTTATGGATGATCTTCTTGATGTGCTGTTGGATTCAGTTTGCCAGTATTTTATTGATGATTTTCACATTGGTGTTCATCAGGTATATTGGTCTGAAAATTTCTTTTATAGTGTGTCTCTGCTAGGTATTAGTATCAGGATGATGTTGGACTCATAAAATAAGTTAGGGAATATTCCCTCTTTTTGTATTGTTTGAATAGTTTCAGAAGGAATGGCACCAGCTCCTCTTTGTACCTCTGGTAAAATTTGGCCGTAAATACATTTGATCCTGGGTTTTTTTCGGTTGGTAGGCTATTAATTGCTGCCTCAATTTCAGACCTTGTTATTGGTATATTCAGGGGTTCAACTTTTTTTCTGGTTTAGTCTTGGGACAGTATAAGTGTCCAGGAATTTATCCTTTTCTGCTAGATTTTCTGTTTTATTTGCATAGAGGTGTTTATAGTATTCTTTGATGGTAGTTTGTGTTTCTGTGGAATCAATGGTGTTATTGCCTTTATCATTTTTTATTGCATTTTTCCCTCTTTTCTTCTTTATTGGTCTAACAGTCTATTTTGTTGATCTTTTCAAAAAACTGCTCCTGGATTCATTGATTTTTGAAGGGTTTTGTGTGTGTGTGTGTGTGTGTGTTTGTATCTCCTTTATTTCTGCTCTGATCTTAGTTATTTCTTGTCTTCTGCTGACTTTTGAATTTGTTTGTTCTTGCTTCTCTATGTCTTTTAATTATGACATTAGGGTGTCAATGTTAGACCTTTCCTGCTTTCTCTGTTGGGAATCTAGTTCTATAAATTTCCCTCTACACACTACTTTAAATGTGTCCCAGAGATTCTCATACATTGTGTCTTTGTTCTCATTGGTTTCAAAGAACATCTTTATTTCTGCCTTCATTTTTTATTTATTGAGAAGTCATTTAGGAACAGGTTTTTCAGTTTCCATGTAGTTGTGTGGTTTTGATTAAGTTCATTAATCCTGAGTTCTAATTAGATTGCACTGTGGTCTGAGAGACTTTGTTATGATTTCTGTTCTTTTGCATTTGCTGAGGAGCATTTTACTTTCAATTATGTGGTTGATTTTAGAACAGGTGTGATGTGGGGTTGAGAAGAATGTATATTTTGTTTATTTGGGGTGGAGGGTTCTGCAGATGTCTGTTAGGTCCACTTGGTCCAGAGCTGAATTCAAGTCCTGGATATCCTTGTTAATTTTCTGTTTTGTTGATCTGTCTAATATGACAGTGGGGTGTTAAATTTTCCCACTATTACAGTGTGGGAGTCTATGTCTCTTTGTATGTCTCTAAGAACTTGCTTTATGAATCTGGGTGCTCCTGTATTGGGTGCATATTTATTTTAGGATAGTTAGCTCTTCTGGTTGAAATGATCTCTTTACCATTATGTAATGCCCTTCTTTGTCTCTTGATCTTTGTTGGTTTAAAGTCTGTTTTATCAGAGACTAGGATTGCAACCCCTGCTTTTTTTTTCTTTCCATTTGCTTGGCAAATCTTCCTCCATCCCTTTATTTTTGAGGCTATGTGTGTCTTTGCATGTGAGGTGGGTCTTCTGAATACAGCACACCGATGGTCTTGACTCTTTATCCAATTTGCCAGTTTATGTCTTTGATTGGGGCATTTAGCCCATTTACATTTAAGGTTAATATTGTTATGTGTGAATGTGATTCTACCATCAAAATGCTAGTTGGTTATTTTGCCTGTTAGTTGATGCAGTTTCTTCCTATCATCAATGGTCTTTACAATTTGGTATGTTCTTGCAGTGGCTGGTACTGGTTG
Organism: Sapajus apella; assembly: GCF_009761245.1. Lineage (NCBI taxonomy): Eukaryota > Metazoa > Chordata > Mammalia > Primates > Cebidae > Sapajus > Sapajus apella. Next base: position 42,094,749 of record NW_022436942.1, read on the forward strand.
TTTCTTTCCATGTTTAGTGCTTCCTTCAGGAGCTCTTGTAGGGCAGGCCTGGTGGTGACAAAATCTCTCAGCATTTGCTCGTCTGTAAAGGATTTTATTTCTCCTTTGCTTATGAAGCTTAGTTTGGCTGGATATGAAATTCTGGGTTGAAAATCCTTTTCTTCAGGGATGTTGGATATTGGTCCCAACTCTCTTCTGGCTTGTAGGGCTTCTGCTGAGAGATCCACTGTTAGTTTGATAGGCTCCATTTTGTGGGTAATGTGACCTTTCTCTCTGGCTACACTTAGCATCCTTCATTTCAAGCTTGGTGACTGTGACGATTATGTGTCTTGGGGTTGCTTTTCTCAAGGAATATCTTTGTGGCATTCTCTGTATTTCCCATATTTGAATGTTGGTCTGCCTTGCTAGGTTGGGGAAGTTCTCCTGGATAACATCCTGAAGAGTGTTTTCCAACTTGGTTTCATTCTCCTCATCACTTTCAGGTATGCTGATAAAATGTAAATTTGGTCTTTTCACATAATCCCATATTTCTTGGAGGCTGTGTTTATAAAAAATATAAATGATTTTTTTCTCTAATCTTTCTTGTCTTCTCACTTTTTTCATTGTTAATCTTCAATCTCTGATATCCTTTCTTCCATTTGATCAATTCAACTGTTGAAACTTGTATATGCTTCATGAAGTTCTCCTGCTGTGTTTTTCAGCTCCATCAGGTTGTTTATGTTCCTCTCTAAACTGGTTGTTCTAGTTAGCATTGTGTCTAACCTTTTTTCAAGGTTCTTAGCTTCCTTGCATTGGGTTAGAACATGCTTCTTTAGCTCAGAGAAGTTTGTTATTACTCACCTTCCAAAGCCTGCTGCTGTCAATTTGTCAAACTCATTCTCTGTCCAGTTTTGTTCCCTTGCTGGCGAGGAGCTGTGATTCCTTAAAGGCGAAGACGCATTTTGGTTTTTGGAGTTTTCAGCCTTTTTGCACTGGTTTCTTCCCATCCATGTGGATTTACCTTCCTTTGGTCTTTGAGGCCAGTGATCTTTGGATGGACGTCTCTGACTGGATGTCCTTTCTGTTGATGTTGAAACTATTTCTTTCTGTTGTCAGTTTTCCTTCTAACAGTCAAGCCCCTCAGTTGTATGTCTGCTGGAGTTGGCTTGAGGTCCACTTCAGACCCTGCTTGCCTGGGAATCACCAGTGGAGACTACAGAACAGCAAAGATTGCTGCCTATTTCTTCCCCTGTTAGATTCATTCCAGAGGGTACCTGACAGATGCCAGCCAGAGCTCTCCTGAATGAGGTGTCTGTCAGCCCCTACTGGGAGGTGTCTCCCAGTCAGGATACAGGAGTCAGAGAGCCACTCGAGGAGGCAGTCTGTCCCTTATCAGAGCTCAAATGCTATGTTGGGAAATTTGCTTCTCTATTCAGAGCTGCCAGGCAGGGACGTTTAGGTCTGCTGAAGCTGTACCCACTACCACCCCTTTTCCCAGGTTTCTGTCCCAGGAAAGTGGGGCTTCATTTATAAGTCCCTGGTGGATTGCTGCCTTTTTTAGAGATGCTCTGCCCAACAAGGACATCTAGTGAGACAGTGCCTGCAGCTGCTGAGTTGTGTTGGGCTCTACCCAGTTTGGATTTCTTGGCAGCTTTGCTTACACTGTGTTTTTGAAACTCGAGAACGCTGAGGCCTACTTGAGCCTCAGCTATGGCAGACACCCCTCCCCAGACTAAGCCTGAATGACTCAGGTCAAGCTCAGACTGCTGTGCTGGCTGCGAGAATTTCAAGCACGTGGATTTTAGCTTGCTGGTCTCCATGGGAGGGGGACCCTCCAAGCTAGACCACTTGGCTCCCTCAGCCCCTTTTCCAGGGGAGTGAACAGTTCTGTCTCGCTGGTGTTCCAGGTGCCAGTGGGGTGTGAAAAAAAAACCCAAAAAACTGCGGCTAGCTTGGTTTCTGCCCAAATGGCCACCCAGTTTTGTGCTAGAAACTCAGGGCCCTGATGGTTGTGTGGTACTGGAGGGAATCTCCTGGTCTGCAGTAGTGAAGACTGTGGGAAAAGCTCAGTATCTGGGCTGGAGTGCAGGAAACAGTCCCTAATGGCTTCCCTTGGCTAGAAAAGGGAGTTCTCTGGCTCCTTGGACTTCCCAGGTGAGGCGACACCCACCCTCCTTTGACTCACCCTCCTTGGGCTACACCCACTGTCCAACCCAATGAGATGAACCAGGTACCTCAGCTGGAAATGTGGAAATCACCCACCTTCTGCATCAATCTCACTGGGAGATGTGCACCAGAGCTGTTCCTATTTGGCCATCTTACCTGGGGACTCCTAGAGATACTTTTAAGGAAGCAAAGATGAAAACAAAATTTGAGGCAGATAGTGTAAATGAAACATCTTTCCAAAGGAACGTGGTTGAGAGGCAGAGTCTAGATATGAGGCCATAGGATATACCAGAGTTTCCAGCCAAACCTGAGAGATTTTGGATTGAACCCTGGAATGGAAGGAACTGGAAGAGGACCTAGGAGGGAGCTATTTGGAACACTGAGATGCCTAGGCAGACCTCACCTTATTAATGCAGAATAATCCAGGGGAAGAGCCTCCAAAATAAAGAATAGTCTCAACTACAGAAAACTTTAGGAAAATTGTTCTGTTACTTTAAAGGAAATGTTTATTGTAATACCTTAATCTAGGACACCAATGTAATGTCCAATAGTGACATGTTAAAAATGGTCTTAATAGTCTGGGTGCATTGCCTCACACCTGTAATCCCAGCACTCTGGGAGACTGAAGTGGGTTGATCATCTGAGGTCAGGATTTCGAGACCAGCCTGGCCAACCTGGTGAAGCTTTGTCTCTATTAAAAATACAAAAATTAGCTGGATGTGGTGGTGTATGCCTGTAATCCCAGCTACTTGAGAGGCTGAGGCAGGAGAACCACTTGAATCTGGGAGGTGGAGGTTGCAGTGAGCCGAGATTGCTCCATTGTACTCTAGCCTTGATGACAAGAGTAAAACTCTGTCTCAAAAAAAAAAAAAAAAAAAAAAAAGTCCTAAAGAATAGGTGCTGTGGATTGTAATTAAATTGGATATATTTTCATATTTGTTGTTGCTTCTAATGTTTTTTTAAATGCTTTTTGCTCACTTAGGCACAGCATTTTTCTTGCAATTATGTTTGCATTATTAGTTAAGTCTTCTATGCATTGTGAAAAATCAACTTCTTTTAATATTGCAACTACAGGATCACAAATCTCAGGTTATTAGAATTCAAAATGAGCTTTGAAACATCTCACATGTCACTCTAAACTAGGAGAAAGGATAACTTTTTCTTTTCCATTCTATTCATTGTTAATTACCACCAGGACCTTATCTCATTGCAATGAAAACTTAACAGTCAGCAAAAACTTACATATCACAACAAATTTAGGATATCCTACCATAAATCTGTTGAGAATATAAAGGGATTCAAAAATAAAACTTGTCTCTTAAGATGATGAATGTATTTCTTCAAATACATTTCCATATTTTAATATTTCTAGAATCTGAATGAGTCTTTCATTATAAAAGAACTTTGCCAGACCCAGTTAAAATTTGTTTTATCCCTTAAACTTGTCATTTAATTGATAATAGGCCTTGCCATTGAGGGTGTTCGGGAAATAAGAAAACATTGCTTTTAAGATTTTTGACCTTCCCATAATTCAGAATTACTTGCTTTTTTGGATCTAATTTCATCCAATAGGTCTGAGATAAACTTGATCTTCCTACTAAAGTGATTTACTTCTATTCGCCTTTTCTTTTGGCCAGTCGAAGAACACCTTTGCTTAGTAACTTAATACCCAGTCAATTCCTTTTCCTGTTTCTGACAGGAACCATTACGATTTTCTTTAAGATTTTCAGTTATTTTTGAGTCTTCACTGTCAACAGATGACTTTTTGGTCTTGATCAGATAACATTGGCTTGTCAAATTTCTTCCTATCTTCTCCACACCAAACTCTACTTTTATCCATTTTTACTTTTATTATTCCTGTCAGAGAAAATGGTCTTTTCATCCACATAAATTTGTTATAGCTTTGCCCCATTCTTGACTCCCTGTTTCCATAGTATCTGTAATGCGATTCTATTTTATCCATTTTGATTCCTTCTCTTCAGGTTTTGAATATAACTGACTTCACTTCACTTCAGTGCCTTAGTTGTTTCTCAAAGTGCAGAAGTCTGAATTCAACTCTTTGTTAAAATCACTTTAAGTGGTCAACAATACTGTTCTGGTTACAATATCTCATGTTTTTTTTTTTCTTACAAATTTATCCTTTTGATATGTGCAGAACTTATACTGATGACCTCCCTCAGAAAACATCTGCTGTACTTCTCTTATTACTTCCTTTTCAGTAACCTCAACTGACTTTTAAAAATCTATTCCTTAATTATTCTTACCATCCAGGTTTCTAATTCATTGTGTTGGCTCTATGGTCTCTTTTTTGATTCCATATGAATTTTAAAGTAGTTTTTTTCTAATTCTGTGAAGAATGTCAATGGAAGTTTGATGGGAATAGCATTGAATCTATAAATTACTTTGGGCGGTATGGCCATTTTCATGATATTGCTTTCTCTTATCCACAATCATGAAATGTCTTTTCATTTCTTTGTGTTCGCTCTTATTTCTTAGAGCAGTGGTTTGTAGTTCTCCTTGACAAGGTCCTTCCCCTCCCTTGTTAGCTGTATTCCTAGGTATTGTGAATGGGAGTTCATTCACGATTTGGTTCTCTGCTTGTCTATTGTTGGTGTTCAGGAATGCTTGTGATTTTTGCACATTGATTTTCTATCCTGAGAATTTGCTAAAGTTGCTTATCAGCTTAAGGAGCTATTGAGCTGAGACATGGCATTTTCTAGATGTAGGATCATGTTATCTGCAAACAGAGACTATTACCCTTTATTTCTTTCTCTTGCCTTATTGCCCTGGCCAGAAATTCCAATATTATGTTGAATAGGAGTGGTGAAGGAGGGCATCCTTGTCTCATGGTGGTTTTCAAAGGGAACACTTCAAGCTTTTGCCCTTCTATATGGTATTGGCTGTGGGTTTGTGATAAGATATGCTCCAACAATACCTAGTTTATTGAGAGTTTTTAACATGAAGAGATGTTTAATTTTATTGAAGGCCTTTTCTGCATTTATTGAGATAATCATGTGTTTTTTTTCATTTTTTTATGTTTTTTTTCATTTTTTTTATTTCATTTCAGTTTTGTTTATGTGATTAATTTCATTTATTGATTTACATATGTTGAACCAGCCTTGCATCCCAGGGATGAAGCCAGCTTGACCATGGTGGATAAGGTTTTTGATGTGCTGCTGAATTTGGCTTGCCAGTACTTTATTAAAGATTTCTCATCAATGTCCATCAGGGATATTGGTCTGAAATTTTCTTTTTTTGTGGTGTCTCTGCCAGGTTTTGTTATTAAAATAATGCTGGCCTCATAAAATGAGTTATGTAGGAGTCCTTCCATTTCAGTTGTTTGAAATAGTTTCAGAAGAAATGGTACTGGCTCCTCTTTGTACCTCTCATAGAATTTGACTGCAAATCTGTCTGGTTCTGGGCTTTATTTTTTGCTTTGTTTTGTTTTCCAGGCTATTTATTAGTGCTTCAATTTTAGAACTTGCAATTGGTCTATTCAAGGATTCAACTTCTTCCTGGTTTAGTCTTGGGAGGGTGTATGTGTCCAGGAATTTATCAATTTCTTCTGGATTTTCTACTTTATTATCACAGAGGCATTTATCGTATTCTCTGATGGTTGTTTGTATTTCTGTGAGGTCAGTGATGATATCTCATTTATCATTTTTTATTGTGTCTGTTTCGTTCTTCTCTCTTTTCTTCTTTGTTAGTCTAGGTAGCAGTCTATTTTATTATTTTTTTCAAAAAAAAAAAAAAACCACCTCCTGGATTCATTGATGTTTTTGAAGGGTCTTTCATGTCTCTATCTCCTTCAGTTCCCCTATTCATTCTTTATCTCTCCTTACCTTGCAATTTAATTCACTTTAATGTCTTCCCATAATTTTTGATATACTTATTGCTAATAAATACATATTTGCTTGCTTTCTGGATATAATCACTGAGATGGGTATCTTAAACTCAAAGTGACCTACCTGACTTTCAAAACTGACTTTGCACTCTACATCCAGGAAAGAAAAAAGATGCTGCTTATTTTAATTAACTCTTCTATTCTGTTACTAACTCAATATATTGGAAAAAAAGCTCTTCTAATTCTACTTTAGAAATATCTTTATTCAATCTCTCCTTTTCTATTTTTATTACCAAATCTTTAGTTCAGTTTCTCATTGCCGTAAAAAATCATTCAAACCCCTATGTCTGTGTCAAAACTGTTCAAATCCTATTTCTGACTGACCTTTTCAGTGTATTCTCAAAAGCATACTACTTTTATGCTTTTGATCATTTTGTTTCCTTTGCTTACTGTGCCTATTGTACCTTCTCAGCAAACTATAGTTCTACTCATTACATAAACCCCAATGCAAGTGTTCTGTTTGTAAAGGAATACTTGCTTACTTTTATGACCAGGTAAAGATAATTTCTCCCTTCTCCATATCTCATTGTGCCTTTTGTTGTTTGGAAGTAACATGGAAAATCCTATTTATATTGTTATATCTTGCTAAGTAACAGATTAATCCATAACAGTGTGGCTTAAAACAATACATATTTATTATACCACAGTCTCTATGGATAAGACACCTAGACATGGCTTAGCAGTGTCTTCTACTTCATAGTTTTATAAAAAGCTGAAATTAAGGTGTTCACAAGGGTCTGCAGTATTAGCTAAAAGCTTGACTAAAGAAAGATTAACTTCCAAACTCAGTACCAACCCCTTAGTTTCACAAAGGCTGTTGGACTGAGGGTCTTAGTTCCTTGCTGGCTATTGGCTGGAGGGTACTTTCATTTTGTTGCTATGCAGGCTTCTACAATGTGGAAGATTTTTTCATCAAAGCAAACAATAGAGATAATTTTACAGCAAAAGAGAAGTTAAAATGTTGTAACCTAATCATGAAAGTTTAATCCCATTACCTTTGTTATAGTCTATTGGTTAGTAGCAAGTCACTAGGTTCAGCTCACATGCAAGTGAAATCTATACAGGAAGTGTAGATCATTTGGTACCATTTTAGGAGGCTGTCTACCACAGCATTCAATCCTCACAACAACCCTGTGAGAAGGACAGCAATAGTATCATTGAGAGGTTAAGTAACTTGCTTGTGGTCACATAGCTATTAAGGAAAAGAGCTCAGATTCAAAATCAGAAAGTCAGCCTCAATGATCTCTGTGCTTAATCACCATGAGTTCTCAGGAAAAGAATATACTAGTGTAACTGTGGGAACAGCAGCAGTAACTCTGGGGAAGCAGCAGTAATGAAGGTGGTATTTTATGCTAATATTTCACTAATAATATCACTCAGCTCCCACCTCTCTGTGTCTACGTCAATTGGAACCTATTCTTAAAAGAAAGTTCCTGTCTGCCTGCTAGCCAATGGGTAACCTCTTGTAGTCTGATTTCTGCCTTTGGCCTAAGTAATCATGGCCAAGAAGGCTATGAAGAAGAAAAGTAGTTTCTTTCTCTAGGTTATATATTTTTTTATAGAAAATAATTATATCTCATGTAATTATAGACATATAGTAATTATACATATAAAGGTATAATAATTATATATATAAAGTTATAAAGATATAATAATTATATATATATATAAAGAATTATATGTCTTATATCTTATATAGTACAATGAAGTTTCTGGATTTCTGCCAGAAGAGAATTTCACAGAGATGTTATTCATGGGCCAAAAGGAGAGGCCTTGGGTCATGCCCTTAACACAGTATTCACCATATCACACTGTATCACAATGAGTTGCTAATGTATCTGCCTTCCAAAGCTGTTTGTAGATAAGACTGACCATACTTTACTTGTCTCTTGATTGTCAAATGTCTAGTGCAATGAAATTGAACCTTCCTGAGATGTTTTGTGTCAGTTTATTCACAAATGCTTTTGATCTTCATGAAACTGTCAACTTCATGAAACAATCTGAACAATTTTCTCCTCTTTTTTCTTTTGTTTTCTTTTTTTTTTTTTTTTTTTTTTTTGAGTTGGAGCCTTACTGTTGTTGCCCAAGCTGGAGTGCAGTGGCATGATCTTGGCTCACTACAAGGTTTGCCTCCCGGGTTCAAGCTATTCTCCTGCCTCAGCCTCCTAAGTAACCGAGAATACAAGTATTGCCACCACACCCTACTAATTTTTGTGTTTTTAGTAGAGACAGGGTTTCACCTTGTTGACCAGGCTGGTCTCGAACTCCTGACCTCAGTTGATCCACTTGCCTCAGCCTCCCAAAGTGCTAGGATTATGGCATGAGCCACCACACCCAGCCAACAGTTTTCTTATATGATTCTTGTTGGTGATATGGACTACAAACCAACTAAAGAAATGATTTTCTTCCAGGGTCTTTCACTAAAGTTTGGTTCTATTGTCTTTGATATGTATTGTGTAATTGGGGCTCAATATAGTTTTGTCTCATTCTGTGATATTGGTAAGTGGTCAAAATATGGGTAATAGAACCATACTGGTAGTGGTATCTCACAGTTTCTCCACTTTGGAATATTGTCCATTAAACACCTTTGTTTTTGAAAAGTTTATAGGAGCTACAAACACACCTTCTCTTTGAAGCCTGCAGTGATAATTTGACAGATACTTTAAAATGTGTGTTGTATATGAACTAAAGGGCTGGATGTTGTTAGCATTATGAATATAATTATTTCTGCCCCCAAAAACTTTGTCCACTGGAAGAGATGTATTGGTTCACAAATATGAAATCATTGGTTAATTTATGGAATATTTATAGCAGGAATAGTCACAAGTAAACTCCTTTTCCTTGAAGATCTATGGTATTTGCCTCTATTAGTTATGCTTTAAATTACTTATTTTAGTTGCTTTGTATTCAATTTGTTTCTTATATTAGTAGCAAATTCCTAAAGAGCATGTGACTGAATAAGATTGTTTCTTTCAAATCTCAGCTCAAGAGTCCCGTTTCCAAGTAAGCCCTCCCTGGCTTCTCGCTTCATATGCTTCCTCCTCCCAAAGCATTCTGGCTATATCTCCATTTCTTTCTTTAGCTTGTAAACTTTTTTATCGAAAAGAGTTATATCTGTAATATTTTAATCTCAAAATTTCTGGCACAGTAATAGCTTTTGGCTAGTCACAGTGTGATTCTTGGACTGATCACATTGGCACCACTTCTGAGCTTGTCAGAAAAGCAGGATCTCAGGACCCACCTCAGACCTACTGAGTCAGAATCTGCTATTTATCACTGTCTGTAGATGAATATGTGCATGTGAAATTTAATTAACTCTATTTTAGGAGATATTGTGTATCATAGTAAAGGGTTTTTTCATATAGAAGTGTTTTTTCTTATATAGAAGGACTATATAAGAATTGCTGCATTCAGACTTGGCTGATAGTTTGGTAATAGTGGTGTGGTAGTTTATGGCTTTTTAAAAATTCACGTTTCTTAGCCCACACCAGTACCTACCCCAAAAGAATGACATTTATGCTTTTGTATTTTTAACAAGTTCACCAAATGACTCTTATCCTCATAAAAGTTTAATAATTGATGTGAAACTTTGGAATGGGTTAATCTCTCATTTGTAAGAAATTCTACACTCTGCTGTACACCAATAATGCCTTTTGGATGGGTTACAACTTACATCTCTGACCTAGCTCTCTTCTTCATCCAGGCCTCCTTCCTATTCCCTGAACACACCGTAAGAATGCTACTCACTAAATATTTGTTAAATTGACTAAATGGACATATGAATACATAAATGATAAAAGGATGAATGTTGTATTGAATGAATAAAAATGCTTTGATTTTTCTTTTTCCCAACTAAGTCTATGTCTACAGAATTAAACTTCAATAGGATTAAAAACACATCTGTTAGTATAGATAAATTGTAAGATTGATAGAGATGGATAGCTTTGTCTATTGGACTATGTGGTTTTTCCTCTAGATTCAGGTTCCTCTTTTATGAACCTGAGCCTCAATTTCTCATTCTATAAAACAAACCTATTTAGTAAGTTAGCTCCTTTGTAAAAGAAACATTAGCCTGTATCAGTTATTCCTTGGTATTTTAGACTGAAACTTAAACTTAATTTAAAAAAATTATTTATTTTTGACTTTTATTTTAGGTTCAGGAGGACATGTGTAAGTTTGTTATATGGTTAAGCTGTGTGTCCTGGGAGTTCGGTGTATACAGAGTATTCTGTCACCCAGGTAATAAGCATAGTACCAGATAGGTATTTTTTTCTGACCCTTCTCCTCTTTCTGCTTCCACCCTCGAGTAGGCCCTGGTGTCTGTTGTTCCCCTTTTTGTGTCCATGAGTTCTTGTTGTTTAGCTCTGACTTGTAAGTGAGAACTTGCAGTATTTGATTGTCTGTTCTTGCATTAGTTTGCTTAGGATAGTGGCCTCCAGCTCCATTCATGTTGCCATAAAGGACATGATCTCATTCTTTTGTATGGATCATTGTATATATTTACCACAGTTTCTTTATCCAGTCTACCATTGATGGGCATTTAGATTGATATCATGTCCTTGCTATTGTGAATAGTGCTGTGATAAACATACGTGTGCATGTGTCTTTATGGTTGTATTAATCCATTTTCACACTGCTATAAAGATAATACCAGAGACTGGATAATTTATAAACTAAAAAGATTTAATTGACTCACAGTCCTGCATGGCTAAGGAGGCCTCAGGAAACTTCAATTATGGCAGAAGGAGAAGGGGAAGCAGGCACCTTCTTCACAAGGCAACAGGAGAGACAGCATGCAGGGAAACTGCCATATTTAAAACCATCACATCTCATGAGAGCTCCCTTACTGTCATGAGAACACCATGGGGGAAACCACCCCTATGATTTAATCACTTCCCACCAGATTCCTCCCTTGACACATGGCAATTACGATTTGAGATGAGATTTGGGTGGGGACACGGAATCAAACCATATCAATATAAAACCAATAATAGGTTTGCTGTGTTGATTGGTAATTCCGTTTTAAGATCTTTGAGGAATTGCTAAACTGATTCCCAAATTTCTGAAAGTGCCATATAAGTGTTCCTTTTTCTCCACAACTTTGCCAGCCATCTGTTATTATTTGACTTTTTAAGAATAGCTATTCTGACTGGTGTGAGATGGTATCTTGTTTTGGTTTTGATTTGCATTTCTCTAGCAATTCGTGATGTTGAACATTATTTCATATGCTTTTTGGCCACACGTATGTCTTCTTTTAAAAAAAGAAGTTTGACTTTTCTGTCTTCTTATTTGGATGAATGTATGGTTTCTCTTGTGTGCTTGCTCTGGCTAGGACTTCCAATACTATGTTGAATAGAAGTGGTGGGAATTGTCATCCTTGTCTTGTTTTGGTTCTCAAAGGAAATGCAACCAGCTTTTGCCCAGTCAGTATGACGTTGACTGTGGGGTTGTCATAGATGGCTCTTATTATTTTGAGGTCTGTAACTTTAATGCCTACTTTATTGAGGATTTTTAACATGAAGGAATGTTGAATTTTACCAAAAGCGTTTTCTGTCATGTCCTTTGCCCATTTATTAATAGGATTGTTTTTGTGGGTTTTATGGTTTTAGATTTTACATTTAAGTCTTTAATCCATCTTGAGTTGATGTTTGTATATGGTGTAATCTGCATATAGCTAGCAAGGTATGCCAGCACTGTTTATTGAATAGGGAGTCCTTTCTCTATTGACTGTTTTTGTTGAAGATTAGTGGTTGTAGGTGTGTGGATTAATTTCTGAGCTTTCTATTCTGTTTTACTAGTCTATATATCTGTATTTGTATTTGTACCATGCTGTTTTGGTTTCTATAGGCTTGTAGTATGGTTTGAAGTAGAGTAATGTGATGTCTCCAGCTTTGATTTTTTTGCTTAGGATTGCTTTGGCTGTTAGGACTATTTTCTTTATCTTAGTACACATGCAGGGAAAGGAATGCGCTTATTAAGGCCCACTGTTTTACTGGGGCCCATTGTATGAGAGTGAAGTTTGGCAGTTACCCAAGAGACTTTCCCCCCATCTCCGTTTGTGCCTGAACTGTCTTATCTGTGTTTTACTGTCTGTTTCTTCTGGCTGCTTGTAGTTAGAATAGAAGTGATTTTCTTGAGATGCATGAGGCTAGAAGGGGAGCTGGAACTTAAAGTGATGGTGTTTGTTTGAGATGACTGTGCTCCTGCTCTGTTAGTTTTCATTTACATTTTAAAGAAGTTTATTCTAATTCCATGAAAAATATCATTGGTAGTTCGATAGCAGTAGCATTAAATCAGTAAATTGCTTTGGGCATTGTGGCCATTTTAATACTGATTCTTTGTACCGTGAGCATGAAATGTTTTTCTCTGTGTTTGTGTCTCTGATTTCTTTTAACAGTGTTTTGTAATTCTTGTTGCAGAAATCTTTCACCCTTCGTTAGTTGTATTCCTACATATTTTATTTTTTATTTTTGGCTATTGTGAATGGGATTGTATTCTGGATTTGACTCTCAGCTTTGACAATTTTTGTGGATAGAAATAATACTGATTCTGTATATTGATTTTGTACCCTGAAATTTGCTGTAGTTGTTTATCAGATCTAGAAGATTTTGGGAACAGCCTATGGGGCTTTCTAGGTATAAAATCATATTGTCTGCAAACAGAGATAGTTTTACTTCTTATCTTCTTATTTGGATGCATGTATTGTTTCTCTTGCCTGCTTGCTCTGGCTAGGACTTCCAATACTATGTTGAATAGAAGTGGTGGGAATTGGCATCCTTGTCTTGTTTTGGTTCTCAAAGGAAATACTTCCAGCTTTTGCCCAGTCAGTATGATGTTGACTGTGGGGCTGTCATGGATGGCTCTATTATTTTGAGGTCTGTAACTTTAATGCCTACTTTATTGAGTTTTTTTTTTTTAACATAAAGGAATGTTGAATTTTACCAAAAGCCTTTTCTGCATCTATTGAGATGATCATGTTGTTTTGCTCTTGTTTTCTAGTTCCTTTAGGTGTGATATTAGGTTGTTAATTTGAGATCTTTCTAACTTTTTGATATAAGCATTTAATGCTATAAACTTTCCTCTTAATACTGCTTTTGCTGTGTCCCAGAGATTCTGGTAAGTTGTATTTTTATTTTCATTAATTTCAAAGAAGTTTTTGATTTTGGCCTAAATTTTGTTATTTATCTAAAAGTTATTCAGGAGCTGATTGTTTAATTTCCATGTAATTGTATGGTTTTGGTTTATCTTCTTACCTTTGAATTCTATTTTTATTTCACTATGGTTGAAGAGATTGCTTGGTATGATTTTGTTTACTTTGAATTTGCTGAGAATTATTTTATGATCAATTGTGTGGTAGATTTAGAGTATGTCCCATGTACAGATGAGAAGATGGTATATTTTGTTCTTTTTGGGTAGAGAGTTTGTAGATGTCTGTTAATTCCATTTGGTCAGTTGTTGAGTTCAGGTCCCAAATATCTTTGCTAGTTTTCTGATGCAGTAATCTGCCTAGTGCTGTCAGTGGGGTATTGAAGTCTCCCATTATTATTTTGTGGTTATCTAAGTATCTTCATAGATTTGTAAGACTTTCATTCATAAATCTTTGTGCTCCCGTGTTGGGTAAACATATATTCAGGATAGTTAAGGCTTCTTATTGGATTGAACCCTTTACCATTATGTAATGCAGCCCCCACCCCACATTTTCTTTGCTATTTTTGATGGTTGCTGGTTTAAAGACTATCAGTACAATTTGGCTCTGCATTTCCACCCAAGTTGCATGTTGAATTGTAATCCACAGCGTTGGAGGTGGGGCCTGGTGGGAGGTGAGTGGATCATGGGGGTGGGTTCTAATGATTCAGCACCACCCCCTTAGTGCTCTCTTGTGATACAGTTCACATGAGAAGTGATTGTTTAAAAGTATGTAGCACCTCCACCTTTGCCCTCTTCCTTCCTCCTTCTCTGGCCATGTAAGTGGTGTCTCCAACCTCTTCTCCTTCCATCATGATTGTAAATTTCCTGAGGCCTCCCCAGCCATGATCCCTGTACAGCCTGTGGAAACACAAGCTGATTAAATTCTTTTCTTTATAAATTACCCAGTTTCACTTAGTTATTTATATGAGTGTGATAATGAACTAATTCAGAAAATTAGTAATGAATTAGTGGAATATTAAAATATAGATATCCCAAAAAGTGGAAGCAACTTTGGAGGTGGATAACAGGCAGAGGTTAGAACAGCTTGAAGGGCTCAGAAGATAGGAAGATCAGAGAAAGTCTGGAACTTCTCAGAGACTTGATAAATTGTTGTGATCAAAATGCTGATAGTGATATGGGCAATGAAGTCCATGCTGAGGTGGTCTAAATTGGAGATGAGAAACTAATTGGGAACCAGAGTAAAAAAGTCATACTTGCTTTGCTTTAGAATAGAGTCTAGGAGTATTGTGTCTCTGCTCGAGAGATTTGTGGAACTTTGAACTTGAGAGAGATGATTTAGGATATCTGGTAGAAGAAATTTCTAAGCAGCAAAACATTTGAGATGTGGCCTGGCTGCTTCTTACTTATAAGCTTATATTCCTGAGCAAAGACATGATCTGAAACTGAACTGGAACTTATATTTTAAGGAGAAGCAGAGCATAAAAGTTTAGAAATCTTGCAACCTGACCGTGTGGTAGAAAAGTAAAATCTATTTTCTGGGGAGGAATTCAAGTCAGCTGCAGAAATCTGCATGAGTTATGTTGATTCAGCATAAGCTGAATGTTAATAAATAAGACAATGGGAAAAAATGCTTTGAAGCCATTTTAGAGACCTTCACAGCAGCCCCTTCCATCATAAACCTGGAGACCTAGGAGGAAAGAATGGTTTGATGGGCTAGGTTGAGGGCTTTGTTGCCCTGTACAACCTTGGGACACTGCTCTTTTCATCTCAGCTGCTCCCAGATACAAAGGGCCCCAGATACATATTAGGCCCCTGCTCCAGAGGTTGCAAACCCCAAACTGCCAAGGCTTCAGCATAGTGTTAAGCCTGCAGGTGTGCAGAGGGCAAGAGTTGAGGCTTGGAAGCCTCTGCCTAGAATTCAGAGAATGTATGGAAAAGCCTGTATGTCCAGGCAGAAGCCTGCTGCAAGGGCAGTGACCTTATGGAGAACCTCTATTAGGGTAGTGTGGAGGAAAAATGTGGAGTTAGAATCCCCTCACAGAGCCCCCGCTGAGGAATTGCCTAATGAAGCAATGAGAAGAGAGCTACCGTACTCCAGATGTCAGGATGGTAGATTCACCAACAGCTTGCACCATGCACCTGAAAAGCCACAGGCACTCCACACCAGCCCATGAAAACAGCCACAGGAGCTGTATCCTGCAAAGCCACAGGCATGGAGCTTCTCAAGGTCTTGGGAACCCACCCCTTGCATCAGTGTTGCCTGAGACATGGAGTCAAAAGAGACTATTTTGGAGCTTTAATATTTAATGACTAACCTTCTAGGTTTTGGATGTGCCTGGGGCCTGTAGCCTCTTTGTTTTCACCTATTTCTCCCTTTTGGAATGGGAGTATTTACCCAATGCCTGTACTCCCATTGTATCATGGAAGCAACTAACTTGTTTTTGATTTTACAGGCTCACAGGCAGAAGGGACTTGGCTTTGTCGCAGGTGAGACTGTACTTGGACATTTCAGTTAATGCTGGAATGACTTAAGAATTTGGGGGACTGTTGGAAAGTTGTGATTGTATTTTAAAATGTGAGAAGGACATGGGATTTGGGAGAGGCCAGGGGCAGAATAATGTGGTTTGGCTCTATGTCCCCACCCAAATCTCTTATAATCCCCAGTGTTGGAGGTGGGGACTGGTGGGAGGTTATTGGATCATGGGAGTAGTTTTTAATGGTTTAGCACCATCTCCCTGGTATAGTATCATGATAGAATTTCATGATGTGGTTGTTTAAAAGATACTACATCTCCCTGGTGTATCATGATAGAATTCTCATGAGATGTGGTTGTTAAAAAGATAGTCCCCCTTCATTATCTTCCTCTTGCTCTGGCCATGCATCCTCTTCTTTGCCTTCCACCATAATTGTAAGTTTCCTGAGGCCTTCCAAGCTATGCTTCCAATATAGCCTGTGGAGCTGTGAGCTGATTAAACCTTTTTTCTTTATAAATTACCCAGTTTCAGGTAGTCATAGCACTGTGGGATGAACTAATACAACTATTTTGTCTGAAATTAGATTAACAACCTCTGCTTCTTTTTGTTTTCTGTTTGGTTGGTAGATTTTTCCTTGTCCCCTTACTTTGAAACCATAAGTATCATGCATGTGAGATGGGTCTCCTGAAGACAGTGTATAATTGGATCTTCTTTATTCAACTCACCACACTGTGCCTTTTAATTAGGGCATTTAGCCTATTTACATAGAAGGATAATATTGATGTATGCAGATTCGATCTGGTCATTGTTTTGTTAGCTGGTTATTATACAGACTTGATAGTGTAATTGTTTTATAGTGTCAATGATTTATGTATTTTAGTGTGTTTTTGTGGTGATTGGTAATGGTATTTTATTTCCACATCTAGCACTCCCTAAGGACCTCTTATAAGTCAGGTCTGGTGGTAATAAATTCCCTTAGCACTTGATTGTCTGAAAAGGATCTTATTTCTTCTTTGCTTATGAAGCTTAGTCTGGCTACTTATGATATTTTTGATTGGAATTTCTTTTCTTTAAGAATGCTGCACATGGGCCACCAATGTCTTCTGGCTTGTAGAGTTTCTGCTGAAAGGCCTGCTGTAAGCCTTATTGGGTTTCCTTTGTAGGTGACCTGCCCTTCTCTCTAGCTGCCTTTAATGTTTTTTCTTTAATGTTGACCTTGGAAAATCTGATGACTATGTGTCTTGCGGATAGTCACCTTGCATCTTACAGGGGTTCTTTGCATTTTCTGAATTTGAATGTTGGCCTCTGTAGTGAAGTTGGAGCAATTGTCATGGACAATATCCTCAAATATGTTTTTTAAGTTGCTTGCTCTTTCTCCCTCACTTTCTGGTATATCAATGAGTTATAGGTTTGATCTCTTTACATAATCTAATTTCTCTGAGTTTCTTTTAATTGTTTCTTTTCTTTTTTTCTTTATTTTTAGCTGAGTTAATTCAAAAAACCTGTCTTTGAACTCTCAGATTCTTTCTTCAGTTTGATCTGTTCTGCTGATAATACTTGTGATGGTCTTGTAAATTTTTTCAGCTCCATCAGATCTGTTTGATTCTTTCTAAATATGATTGTTTTGTTTTTTAGCTCCAGTATTATTTTATTGTATTCCTTAGATTCTTTGGATTAGGTTTCAACTTTCTCTTAAATTTTTATTAATACTCATCCAAATTCCTCATTTGTTCAACTTATTTCTTCCCCAGGTGTCACTGGGGGCCAGGAATGAGTCCCGTTGCTAAGCAGCCTCTTATAAGATTCACGGCTTCCTCCTCCTTCAGCCCGGTGTTTGTGTCCTCCTTTCATCCTCTCTCAGTGGCTTCCATCTAAAGATCTACTCAGAGTTTGCCGGTCTTCACAATGTCCTGGTCTCTCGGTGGGAGATATTCTTTCTGGCCGTGTCTAATTGGCTATCTTGGCTCCTACACCCCCATTTTTTATTTTTATCATGTAATTCATCATGAAATTGATAACCTGATGTGTTGCTTATTACATGAGTTAATGTAGTTTGCATGTGAATCGTTATTCAGACTTCTGGGGTCTGGTCCTCATTTTCTCTGTGACCCATTTATAAAACACCTAATGCAAACATTTGTAGTATAATTATAGCAAAATATTCCCAACATTCATTATTTGATATTTCATGAATTTAATGAGAGCTCATTGAAGGGAATGATCGGGAACCAAAGTATCTTCTTTTATTTATCTCTGAATTCGAACTCAATATTTGTTAAACAACACTTGATATTGAAAACATTTGCCAGTTCAGAAAAAAATTTGTGATTCACATGAGAGAAGGGTATGTGTATACAGGAGTGATTCAGAGAGAATAATTTTTATTAGAATCAGGCTCATGTCCAGGCTCTGAGGCATTTTCGTGGTACATCAATTTCTTCACATAAAGTAGTGACACCAATTTTTGGCTTGCCCAATTCCATTCAGCTAAATAGATGAACCAGTTCCAATGGAGTTCCTTGGTGGCAAAGAGACACAAAGTTTTTACAGGCTTTGAAGGTTTCTCTGCAGAATTTTGATGGGGAATTGGGAGTACAGACTTTTTTAGCCTAAGCGCCTGTCGAGATTCATAAATAAATTCACATTTCAGTTGCAGGCCACGTATCTTGCAGTGGATGTACTTAGGAAAAATCAGAAATACACATATGCACCATTTACACAGAAAGGAAGGGACTGTGTACAGAAAGATTAGATATTTTCTCTCTAGTCATTTTTGAATTAGCCTAAATTGTGACTTTTGGCCACCAAGGGTACCTTTATTCTCTTTTCTTTTGAAATCGTTGGTACAATGCATTTTAATATAATAATTCAGTTGTGTTTTCATTTATTTAAAATAACAAGCTATACTGAGACAATCTGTTAAAATATGTGAAAGCATCTGTCATGAGTAGATTACGCCATTTCCTTACTTTTGTTTCCATTATTGGTTTTATTTACAGACAATAAACTATCTAAATCTCTGTTTTTAGACAAAATGAGTGAATTGACTATAGAAACTATCTTGCTAATATTTAGTGTATGAAAATGGATTTTTTTGTGTTTTTGAAAGTAATTATAGTGAGGCATGCTGGTTTTTTGTCATAAATTGTTGGTGTGAAATCTCAATGTGAATATAAAAACTAAGCAAAGAGAATAAGAAAACAAGGAGACATACAAAAGCTGCTCTGCTGGAATATGTAGCATTAGAAGTTGACCTAGAATTGTTGACAAAGGAATCCAATTCATAGAAAAAATAACACCGAAATGAAATACACATCCAGCTTTGTAGGTTTCAATCAACCTGATTTTTAAATTTTCTTACGGGTAAGGGCTGTTAGCTCGGGGAGGGAGCTTACACCTAAATTAAATTTTCCCTTCACTTTATGAAAATGGGATTCAGGTCAAAAAACATTATAGACAATATACTTTGTCCACCCAAAGTCATGTGTCTATTTTGGGTCTCAGACAGAACTAGAGAGGTGAATTCTTTATTTAACATCTTTACTACAATGCAATACTGCTTATGAAAATTAACTTCTGCCTAGCTCTATTATATATCTTTATGCCTACATACATGAAGAAATTCCTCATGAAAGACCTCCCAACATTGTTCACTCTGTCAGTTATCTATTGTGTGGAACATATTATCCCAAAACTTAAACAAAAAATATTTATTCCCTCAAAATTGTTGTGGGTTAGGCATCCAGGCATGACTTCGCTGAATTGTCTGGCTCAAAGTATACCAGAAGGCTGCATCAAGGTGTCATCCAGGTCTGTAGTCATCTCAAGGTTCAACTGGAAGAAGATCTGCTTTCAATCTTATTAATGTGGTTTCTGGCAGGATTTGGTTTCTCTCAGGCTAGAGTGTAGAGGCTGTCCCCTGTTCCTTGCCATCTTCTACTTCCTTGCCTTGCCACAGGACAGCAGATAGTATGGCAGCTTAGAGGATGAACAAGAAAGGCCAGAGAGAGAGAGTGAAAGTATCAGAGAAGTCAATGTCATTCATAACCTAACCTTGCCGTATTCTATTCATTGGAAGCAACTCATAGATCCAGCTCACACACCAGAGCATAATTCTAGAAGTTGCGGAAGACTGGAGGCCATTTTAGCTGCTGTGTACCACGTTGACTAAATACTTCCCTTTGTAGTACTTCGTGGTTGCAACATTACATGAGTGGAAAGATAGATTGAAGGGTAGGCAATAAGCAGTGGTCTTTCTATTGGTTTCATTTAATTGTAGACTGTGCTGGAATGTGACATCTTGAGATATGGGGCGCTTGCTGAAACAACCCAGGCTCTGTTCCAGTCAACCCTAGAAACCTAATGTCTTTCTTGCTTTAGCCCAGTGAATCATGTTACCCTGGGGGATAAAACCCAGGGTGGGCTACTTTCTGGGACTCCTTTGCTGTGGTACAAGGGGTACAATCAATATAAACTATATCTACCAGGAAAACTTTTCTGAGTCTTAGGGGTATGGTTTGTGATGAATTCTAGGTGTCTATCCTTTGCTGCCAATGTGTAACTAATAATGTCAGGTAACTTATGAGTGTGTTCTGTCTCACTGGACTTAGATGAGTTGGTCACTAATGCACAGTTAACTTGTTTTATGGTCAGATTCCTTGTTTGTCCTACCCTTTGTCTACCACCCTCGCTCCTAACTCAGACACACACATAAGCACACACTCATATCTCCAGGACCTCTCAGAGTGAATGACACCAATATGAATATAATAAATAATTTGTGAATCGATGATTAGATTGTCCTCAGAGAACACTAGCCTTGCATACAGATCCCTGTTGCAGATAGAAATGTGTGTGTGGAATCACACAAAAAAAATAAAGGCAGTTCCATAGCCTGTTAGCATTCTTTAACGTCTTATTTCTTTACACATGAGATACCCTATGTAGCATATATTCACATGCTAACATCACTGTAAACATAAGAGTTACGTTTAATGAGCAGACACTTGGGAGCAAGGCTTGACTGTTATTTAATCACTCATTCACTCACCAATCAATCAGTGCAGTGTTTTGGAGACATTATGTGTTTTGAGATTTAGTTAATGCTCTAAGTGGTCTATGGTTAAATATACAAAATGTTCTCTGTTGTGAAAGAACTTTATCTAATTAGTGAATTGAGACTAATATTTGAAAAGGCAATTAACTTTATGTTTATACTTTAAGTGTAAAATAAATGAAAGGGACAAAGAGGTTAAAAGGGGAAGAGAATTTTCAATTGAACTAATCAGGAAGGCTTTACAGAGGGTTCTTTTAGTTTATCTATAACTTCAAGGATGACTAGGGTTTAGATGTCTTAAGGAAGTCAAGGGAGAATAGCTCTTTTGAAGAAAATACTGTGGATAGCAGAGGAGCTCAATAAATTTTAGAAAAAAAAAAGCAGGGAAAACAATGCTTGAAGCAGAGGCAGTAGTATCAAGGTTTTTATTCTTATTGGCTTCATTTTGAAAGGCAAAAACAGAAATATAATGGTCATTTTAAAAAATACCTTTAACTCTGGCCCATCTCTAATATGCAGCTGATAATAAGGCCAACACTAGGTAAATTTTGGAAGAAGGGCCTCTATCCCTAGTATGTTTCTGAATTCTTAATGCATTAAATTCTTCCCTGTATCACGTCAATTCAACTCTTTTGCTTCAAGCTTACTTTTTGTCCTTCCTCTCATTTCTCAGATTTTCACCAATCTCAGTTATTTGAGAAAGCAGACAAAACAAGATGTGAATGACTGATATCCCTGTAACTCACTTTAAATGGAAAAACACTCCAGGAAGGGTGTTAATGCCATTTTTCACTTCAGGAAATTGAAAGTTTAATTATTATTTTGAAGGTTCAAGAGGAAGGCCAATCTACATGCATTCATCTCTTTCAGATATTTAGTTTCTTCAAAGGAACGCCATGGCTGTTTTGCGCAGTGCACTCATCATGTCAGCTTCATTCAGCTGAAACCACTGATGCTTTCTTCACTGAGCATTTATAGGCCCTACCCAGACCCAGGCCCCAGGATACTGGTTTCTTTTTTTTTTTTTCTTTCTTTTTTTTTTTTTTTTTTTTTTGGTGAGTTGGAACACAGTGACTTTGCTAGGGCTGCCATTAACAAAATACCATAGAATGGGTAGCTTCAACCACAGAAATTTACTTTTTTCTGTTCTAGAGGCTGGAAGTGTAAGATTAAGATGCCAGCAGGAGTGGTTTCTCCTGAGATCGCTCTCCTTGGCTTGCAGATGGCTGCCTTCTTTCTACGCCCTGACAAAGCCTTTTCTCATGCACACATATCCCTCAGGTCTCTTCCTCTTCTTATAAGGTCACTGGTCATATTGAATTACCACCCTTATGATTTCATTTAACTTAATTACCTCTTTAAAGGCCATTTCTGCAAGTAAAGTCATACTGGGAATTACAGCTTCAACAAGTAAATTTTGGGAGACACAATTCAGTCCATAACACACGGATATCTTTCACTGGATAACATCTCAAGAAACAGTCTTAAGGTTATGCTGTGCAGTAGCCTAGAGAAGTACACAAACAAGACCCAAAGTATTTCAGTTTAATGGAAATTTATTCAGCACTTATTTGAGATCACGTCCTAGGCTAGACTTAAACATCAAAGGCAGT
Source organism: Sapajus apella (assembly GCF_009761245.1). Classification (NCBI taxonomy): domain Eukaryota; kingdom Metazoa; phylum Chordata; class Mammalia; order Primates; family Cebidae; genus Sapajus; species Sapajus apella. The sequence goes on from NW_022436942.1 coordinate 42,117,090, forward strand.
TAAGAAACTATCATATTCAGGCCGGGCGCGGTGGCTCAAGCCTGTAATCCCAGCACTGTGGGAGGCCAAGGCAGGTGGATCACGAGGTCAAGAGATCGAGACCATCCTGGTCAACATGGTGAAACCCCGTCTCTACTAAAAATACAAAAACATTAGCTGGGCATGGTGGCACGTGCCTGTAATCCCAGCTACTGAGGAGGTTGAGGCAGGAGAATTTCCTGAACCCAGATGGCGGAGGTTGTGGTGAGCTGAGATCGTGCCATTGCACTCCAGCCTGGGTAACAAGAGTGAAACTCCGTCTCAAAAAAAAAAAAAGAAACTATCATATTCCTTGCTTCCTCAGTCTAACAGATGAAACAGAAATATTATACATAATTATAAGATACAATGGTTAACTTTATATATCAGCTTGGTTGGGCCACGATGATGCCCAGATTTTTGGTCAAACTTGATTGTGGATGTCTCTGTGAAGGTTTTTTTAGTGGATGAGATTAACATTTTAAATTGATGGACTTTGATTAAAGCAGACTGCCCTTCATAAGGAACATGGGCCTCATTCAGACAGTTGAGGTCTTCCTCGAGTAAGACTGACTCCCGGAGGAATTCTACCAGCACAGGGCCTTCAGACTTGGACTGCAACACTGGTTTCTCCATGGGTCTCCACACTGTGGCCCACCCTGCAGATTTTGAACTTACTTATGTGAGCCAATTCCTTAAAATAGATCTTTCTGTCTCTCTATATATACACACAACCTGTTGGCTCTGTTTCTCTAACAATCCCTGACTAATACACAGGTAGATTTTAATAACAGGCTGTACCCCACTCCTTCTGTCACCTGCCTTTTCTTCTATGGGGTTTAACTGTTCAGAACATGTCTCCTTTGGAAAGTAGGAGCAGATGAAAGGAGCTAGAATGTCAGTTTAATTGAACTCTGTTCAAAGAATCAATGAGAACTGGCCCTTGTGGCTAGGTTTTCATATTATGGGATTTGATTTTATGGTCAGCAATTCATAACTTTATGAAAATTAGAATAAATGGATGATCAAATCATTCTTTCTGATCTTAATTGGGCTAGCTCTAGTGCAGAGATTTCTCTATATGAGAGTCTGTTGAAAATTGTGCATATGGACATGGTACAGCACTGTAGGAAGACAGTATACATAGCATAGGCTGCGCCGGGGCCTGCATTATATATACTGTCTTTGCGTAGTTGTGTTCTGAGAATAGCATAAGGTTCCATATCACCAGAGCATGTTTTTGGTAAGTCACTAATTTATAGCCTTTTCCAGTTAGCCTTCTAACCTTGCCTGAAGGGGATTGGTGATAAGCATTATTAACTCCTTAGTGGCATCTACGGACACTGAAATTCAAGGAGGAAGGTGACTTGCCCTATATCATCCTGCAGCTTTGGAGATAATTTCACTGCACAAAGCAATGTTCTCCTGTGTTAATCCTTTGAAGCCACTGCTGGGTTCTGAAAGTTAAGTAATTACAGGAAACAATATGGTCCTTCTTCTGTTATTTGGGAAATATTGTTTCCTGCAATCTTTTATGTAATGAAAGAGAGAAAAAAATAACTTCTCAATGAGTACATAAATAGATGTTATATTTTTAATTCCTGAAATGGCAAAGTCAACCAGCATAGGACTGTGTTGACTTGAAACAAAAAAGAGGAAACTTTAGCAGTTCACATTATTGTCATATTTATTTCTCTACTCTGTTTGCATACAGTACCACAGTTTCCATGGGAGCTGGAAAAAAAAGATGATTGCCTTATCTAGAGATTGTTTATGGGGAACAAGGTGCAATCATCCATATTTCACTCCTATTAATGAAATATATAATTATTGTCTCTCAAAGTATTTTCTTTCACCTCGCTAAAAGCATGATAACCATACTGCATTTTAATATTTTAGCTTTTCACCATCTTTTCCAGCACAACTACCTTCAAGGAAATTTGAAAATAGTTTTCTTTCTCTTGCATCCCGTAATCCTAGCATCTTGCCAAATACTCATGAAGGTTAAATGACCAGCCATTTATTACACAGCTGTTTGAGTTTTATTTTATTTTGAGTATGTATGTATGTGTGACTGATAAGGGTACCTTACTTTCATTTCCAGCATAGTGAAAAGATTCCACATGCAAAAGCAAAATAATGTTTGCTGCCTTGTGTGCTGCTTTCACTTAAACTTTGTCTGCCACAACTCTTTGTTAAATAAAAAGCAATTGGTAGAGCCTAGTATTGGAAGTGACTGATGGGTGCAATTGAATGCATGCCAGTAGTTAGAATGGGAATTAATGGGTATTCAGACTGGAGCGTGCTTTTCCTTTAAGAGTGTTCTCTCATTACTGAAGGAGTAAAAATGACTCCCAAGCCTCCACACTGTCTTCTCAAACTATTGTACAATGGATAACAGCAAGAATTTTCGTGTTACAATAAACCTAAGTTTCAGTTCTTGCTCTCCTATTTTATTTCTATGTGAGTTTGGGAATAATTAACTTTTGGTGGTATGGTACCTACTTTAGAGTATTACAGAGATTAAATGTTATAATGCATATAAAGTACTTCCATAAATAGCTTCTATTTTTATGATTTTTATTGTTATAATTATAAAGTTATTTTCTTATTTGATCTTATATATATTTTTATTTCCTCTGTGTTTTTGTCATAAAACCTAAAATGTCTATTAGTAGACAGAACTGTTATGGTCAATGCAAAAGCCAGGAGATTGGGTATATCCCAGGGAAGATGGAGGAGTCAAAATCCACATTGGGGAAATAAATTACCTGTTTACCTTCTTCCAGATAAATGAAACTAATAGCATCAGAAATCCACTTCCATTTATTAGGCACTTATTCTGTGCAATATTCACTGTTAAGTGTTTTGGTTAAATTAGCTCATTTGATCTCTATTATAAATACTATAAAATTGTTATTCCAACTTTTTGGACAAGAAAATTGAGGCTCAAAGGCTTAGGTGATTGCTTATGGTAAATTAATTAGCTAATTGAAGAGTTTGGATTCAAATCTGGGTGTGCCTGATTTTAGTACTATAAATATTTGTCATTATTATCTTGCAGTATTCTAGAATAAAAAGATGAGATTGGAAGTTTATAAAACTTAAATAATGACATGTTCAGTTACATGAAAACCATATCCTCCTGAGTCTTTGCCATACAATTTTCATATTTTCTCTACTGATAAGCTGAGAAAAACGTGTAATGACTTGTCAGCAGAAAAATAAGGATTTTTCAATAAGTGATATGGAGACAAAATAAAATTAAAATTAAAAAATATCGGCCGGGCATGGTGGCTCACTTCTGTAATCCTGGCACTTTGGGAGGCCGAGGCAGGCGGATCATGAGGTCAAGAGATCAAGACCATCCCGGCGAACACAGTGAAACCCTGTCTCTACAAAAAATACAAAAAATTAGCTGGGTGTGGTGGCATGTGCCTGTAGTCACAGCTACTCAGAAGACTGAGACAGGGGAATTGCTTTAACCTGAGAGGCGGAGTGTATAGTGAGCTGAGATTGTGTCACTGCACTCTAGCCTGATGACAGAGAGAATTTCCAAAATTAAAATTTACTAAAAGAGACTAATACTTTCAACTGATTAAAACTAAAATGGCTGTTATATGAAAAGATACTATAAGTAAAATAATAACAAAAGACATGGGAAGTTTTTGTAGCACATATGTAGCCAACAAAGTTTTCTATGCAGAACATGTAAAATACGCTAACAAATAAGAAAATGACAAAAAGCTAAAAATAACCTGAAAAATAGAGAAAATATATCAGCTAGAGTTACTTTTGGCTACAAGTGCCAAAAAGCCTGTAAATAGTCAAGAGAAATTAATTTTTCTCATATAAAGGAGTAACAGATAATCAGTCAATATCATCAGTAATTAGTTCAAAGGCTGATTGATAATTTCACTGTCATTTCACTCGCATGGCTAATAATGATTCTGTCATTCGAGATTCTTTCAACCTATTGCTCTGCCATCTTCCACTTGTGACATCCACCAGTGATCTAAAGTGGCTAGTCCTGCTCCAGGAATCATAACCATATTAAAACCCATAAGGAGGGGAAAGGAGAAGAGATGGGCAAGTTCTCTCACTTTATGGACATTTGTTAGAATTTACACACAAGATTTCTGTTTATATCTCATTGGCTAGAACTGTGGTGCATAACCACACCTAACTTCTTTAGAGACTCAGAAATAAAGTCTTTATTTTGGGTGGCAATGTGCTTAACTACAAATGGAAAGTTCTATTTCTCAAGAAGACAGCTTTGCTGAAGACATAAGCAAGAAATTCACCAAAGTAGAAACACAGAAGGGCAATATATATTTTAAAAGGTGATCAACCTCTTAAAAATCAGGAAATGAGAATGGAAAAAATTGACATATAATTCACATACATTAGATGGGCAAAAATTTAAAAGCCTGAAATATTTATGCAGATATAGAGCAATAGAAATTTTTTGAGCACTGCTTACAAAAGTGTGTAAGTTGGTAAAAAACAATTTGACAGTATTTATAATGGCTAAAGATATATACACCTTCAACCAAGTATTTCCACTTTTAAGCATATTAACCGTAATATCCTGTCATGGGCTCAAGAAAACATGCTTCAAAATGCCATTGCAGTTTGCAATATTGCAATATTATACATATACGTTTGTGTGTATATATGTACATATACACACACTTATATATACTGCATATTGCAATGGCATTCTTAAGCATGTTTTATGAATGCATATACATATATATATAATATAAATCTGAAATATATATGTAATGGAGACTGAATAGAAATAATCTAAATTTCATTATCAGGAGAACAAATAAATTGTGGTGTATTTATAAAGTAGAGTATATGTGTAATATTGAAAATAAATTAACTAGAGCTAAATGTATTAATGAATATATTTTTCAAACAATGCTGAGTGGAATGGTAGCTGTAAAAAATGCATATATTCTGATAAAACTCATAATAAGTCTAAAAAGATATGAAAATGCCAAAGATCAGATGGTTGTAGATGTGTGACATTGCTTCCAAGGCCTCTGTTCTGTTCCATTGGTCTATATCTCTGTTTTGGTACCAGTACTATGCTGTTTTGATTACTGTAGCCTTGTAATATAGTTCAAAGTCAGGCAGCATGATGCCTCCAGCTTTGTATTTTTTGCTTAGGATTCTCTTGGCTATGCAGGCTCTTTTTTGGTTTCCTATGAAGTTTAAGGTGGTTTTTTCCAGTTCTGTGAAGAAGATAAATGGCAGCTTGGTGGGGATAGCATTGAAAAAGCTCATCATCACTGGTCATTAGAGAAATGCAAATCAAAACTGCATCAAGATACCATCTCATGCCAGTTAGAATGGGGATCATTAGAAAATCTGGAGACAACAGATGCTGGAGAGGATGTGGAGGAAGAGGAATGCTTTTACACTGTTGGTGGGAGTGTAAATTAGTTCAACTATTGTGAAAAAACAGTGTATTTCCTCAGGGATCTAGAAATAGAAATTCCATTTGACCCAGCACTCCCATTACTGGGTATATGCCCAAAGAATTATAAATAATTCTATTATAAAGATGCATGCATATGTTTATTGTAGCACTGTTTAGAATAGCAAGGACTTGCAACCAACTCAAATGCCCATCAATGATAGACTGGATAAAGAAAATGTGGCATATGCACATGATGGAATACTATGCGGCCATAAAAAAGGATGAGTTCATGTTCTTTGCAGGGACATGGATGAATCTGGAAACCATCATTCTCAGCAAACTGTCACAAGAACAGAAAACCAAACACTGAATGTTCTCACTCATAAGTTGGTGTTGAACTATGAGAACACATGGACACAGGGATGGGAACATCACACACTGGGGCCTGTTGGGGGATGGGGAGGCTAGGGAAGAAATAGCAGGGGATGGGGAAATTGGGGAGGGATAACATTAGGAGAAATACCTAATGTAGTTGACGTGGGGATGGATGCAGCAAACCACTTTGGCATGTGTATACCTATGTAACAATCCTGTACGATCTGTACATGTACCCCAGAACTTAAAGTGTAATTTAAAAAAAGGCAAAAAAAAAAAAAAAGAAAGAAAATGCCAGCTATTATTTACTGATATACACACAGGTGTAATAAAACTATTTAAAAATGCATGAGAATGATGAACAACAAATTCAGGGTCGTGGTTACCGCTACTCAGAGCAGGAGAGAAAGGGGACTGAAGAAGAGGATGCAGCCCCTTCAATTTTATTTGTAATGTTTTATTTACTAAACTGAGTAGTGGGTACATAATGATTTATTATATTTTCCTTATGTTTCTGTGTGACTGAACTATTTTGTAATAAAAAATGCATGAAAACTGAGTAACTTCAATCATTAGGAGAATAATAGATTAAGAAAGAGGAAAAGAATAGCTCAATACTCGCCTGGCAAGGCATCTACTTGTTTAGAAGAGATTAGAGGATTAGTCAAGAGGTAAATTTAAGGAGAGGAAAACATCTGGCTCTTTTTCCTATTTGTCCTTAAAGTAGTCAGCAAAGCGGTGATTATTGTAATATCTGACACCACTTAGAAGAGTTTTCTGACATATTGTGTTTCCTCAAGGCAATTTCTCATAGTTAACTTGGTTACCATACATAACTCCTGCAGTGCCTTCTTGAAGGGTGATGGTTATAAATGTGTAGGGGTGTTGTTTGTCCTGTTGAGGAAGGAATAATACCATTATTTGGTAAACAAGGACCAAGGAAGCTCCATGTACTATGTATACAACTCAGTACTGCACTAAATGCCACGAGCTCCTCTAGTGGGCTGAGGAGGGGTGACACTGGTAGAACTATCTTTAATCTCAAGGTGTGTGTTTTGTGTGTGTGTGTGAATTACAAGAAATTTATCACCTTAGAACTCTATTTCCTATCAGAATGTCAGGTACGTAAAGAAAAAAAACCCTCCATAACCTCAGGGAAATTATCACATGCCCTTCTATACTAAAGATGTGTACAACTAAACTTGGTAGATTAGTTTCACAAAGGGTTTGTTCCCCCCAACTTCTTGTTGTATCCTTATAAACCTGAAGTTTCTATATAGCTGGTTTTCAAACACTTCTTTTTGTTCAGAATAAAAGACAAAGACAGTAGAAAAAAATCAAAGAAGAATATTCACATGAACCATGAGTAACTGAAACCAGGTAGATCTGATTTTGTGTCCCAACCCATCAATAACTGTTTAAGTTAACTACCATTCTAGTTTTTATGCAACAAGTGGTCCTGTGGTATTAACGTGTAGACCAATTGTTTAAAGGCCCTGTTTGGAAAAAGTAAGCAATATTTAATGTGAAAACTTTATCTCCTAAGTGTTGCCTGAAAGTGAGTTCTGTATTGTCTAAGTGTCTATTACTGATACCAGAGAACTTTACATCTGCAGATAGAGCAATTTACATTCACTGTGGCTACTACCAAAGAGGCTGATCCTTAAATTATTTATGCAAAGAAACAAATTGTTCTGTTCTTTCTCTGAAATTATGCCAATTGTAAACTTAACAAGGCTAAATTTTTCACTGAGAATTTAGCTTCATTTTCAGGCTTGTATTTTGTATCTTGTCACTAACTGTTCACACTTATGAAGATGAATCATGGTCACAAGCACAGTGCTTTGCCCAGGCTCTTGAGAGGATGATAGAAATCATGACAGCAGATTCCTTAAGCAAAAGTAACAGGTTTTTACTCGAGTCAATGGGCTATTAATGCTTCCTGAAGTTATACTGCTGAATAAACAAGTTTTGAGCATTATTATTTTTACTCAACAGAATGTATTCTTAGTAAAAAAAAAAAAATTGGATAAAAGACTGTCATTCAAAGTCTGTTTGCTATAAAACTAATGAGCTTCATGTGCCAAAGAAAACTCAGAAGTATAAGAGTAGGGATTTGGTTTACTAAAGAAGTTGAAAAGAACATAGCCCAAGTAATTTATTAGATATATAACATTTTTGAAAATCAAAATTAGTTTGGACATTAATCAATAAACCCAAAGCAAAACAACACATTGGACACTCATATTTACTTGATATTATACCCAGTATTTTTTGTATAAATGGTCTCATGTGTAGTTTGCAATCCTCTGTGTAATGCACATGATTATCCAGACTCTGACAAGAGAAATGGCTTAGTCACAGTCAACAATTTGTTGATCACAGAGTAGAACTGAAGCTCTGAAGTTTTATTTTTCACAGTGGGCTTCTGACACATTACTTGAAAATTTGTCATTTTGCAGGTTTTCTGCAGTACAAACAAGATGTTTAATATCTTCCTTTGTATTTCTGTGAATCATTAAAAGAATATGAATTGATCCTAACAGATCTTTTTCTTTGGATACCTAAGTTGAATGTGGTTTGCTCTTTGTCATAAACTGTGTGACCTCTTAACAACATAATTTTGCCTAAGCTCACAGCAAGAAGCAAAACTATTTGGAGACAAAATAAACCAAAATTAGTCTCTTTAAGTATGATTGAACAAACCTAGCTTCATTTTGGTTCTTGTTCCATGAGTTTATCTAGTTTTCTCTTTCTAGGCCTGTACCAAACTGTTTTCATTTCAGTGGCTTTAGAGTACCTTTAAATTGTACTTAGAAGTAAAGCTGCTATTTCTTTCTTTCCTCTATTCTCTTTTTTCTCCTTAAACATCCTTGGCAATTTTTGCTAAATTTATTCTTCTACATTTAATTCTTCTATATTTAATATTTTTCTAGTTCTGAAAATGAGCAACATATAATGTTGAGTTTTTAATTGAAATTGTATTACTTTAATATTAATTGGAGGGATAATTTGTTTTTTTATTTACAGGCCATCTCATCCAAGAACATGGCATTTCCAATTGTTCAGTGTACATGACTTTATAGATATTTTTCACCCTTACCAATTAAATATTTAATATTTTTCTATTTCTTATTGGTTACTGCTACTAAGAAAGTAATATATATATATATATATATACACACACACATATATATACATACATATATATATATATATATAATCACCTTTATTTTCTCACTAAATACAGTAGTTTTGCTAGTGATTCATAGGACTGTAGAAGAAAGAAGGATTGACTGAGAAAGCTTACCCAGGCATTGCAATATCACAATTGAAAGAGAATACTTTAATAAAGGAATTTTGGTCAAGTGTGTTACATATTTTCAGGAAGTGAAGGAAACAGGATTAAGAAAACCAGAACAGGATTGAACAGCTAGGGTGTAGTTGTATAATTTATGTTAGGAATATCATATGATACCATCCTCTTGATTAGTCCAAAACTATAAATTACCTGACCACAATTAAACTAGAACATTTAAATTGGAAATCACATCAGTAAGCTGAATATTACAGTCTTACATCATTTCATTGGTTATCTCTTGACCTTTCAAAGTGACTTCAGTGATGTTTTTAAACAACATAATTTTATGCAGGTAACTATTTTTCAGATATGGCTTGCTAAATAATACTTTGACCATAGTTTTCATTTTTAATAAATTGTTTTAGTATCACACAGGGTGTTTTATGTCAACTTTAGGCCATCATCTGAACTTAAATGGGCTTTTCCATGTGCCAAGCATTGTTCTGGGGCTTTTACTTGTCCCACTTCATTTAAATTCCATAGCACTACTATGAGGAAGATAACATTACTATCCTTGTTTTATGGATAGAAAAGCTGAAACACAGAAAAGTTAAAGAACAAGTCCAAGTTTCTACAGCTATTAAGTGGCCCCAGCCAATGTGCTTTTAACCAATACACTGACTGCCTCATTTTAACTCCTAACATGTTTATATATGACAAAAGAGAAAATATTCATGATAAAATGAGACAAATACAGCCATAGTGCACAAGTATCTCTCCAGTTTGTGGGTTTTTTTCTTTTTTTTTGTAGGAGGTTTTTTGGTTTATAAGGATCTACTTTATATAATGTACTACATATTTTATGTATGTAAATTTTGTATGTAAGCTTAAATCTGTTATTGAAAATGTAGGTTTACAAAAACTCAATACAACATTGCAACACAACAATGTATGACCATTCAGTAGGATGTTCCTATGTTACAATTTTTCTCTCTGTAGCATTCCTTGTCTGTGATGTCCCTATTGAGAGAGAGGATTTTATGTCCCAGCACTACTGAACTCCAGAAGTAATCATGAGACTTTTTCTAGCCAAAGAAATATGGGTGGAGATGACTTGCATAAAATAGGAGCCTCAAGGGCCTGTATATGATTCTCCATGTTTTGTTTCTCTCTGCCAAAGACCATCAACATTTCAGATAGAGAACTTCATGTTGGAAAGAAAAAAACGTGACCCATTCACTGAAGCTATGTATGGGTCAAGGGTTGTTAAGACTTACTTGTCATAACTCACTGAGATTTTGTGTCACTTGTTATCTAGCACATTTTAGCCAATTCTGACCAATAAAGAGTTACAGCTTGTTGATGATATTTTGATGGTTTTGCATTAAAATTGCCTTTTGTGTAATTACTGAGAATAGTTTTGGAGATGTCTCGGACTTAGTAATCCAGTTTCTGAGTGCATTAGAATTTTAATCAGGCCATTAAACAGCTTTAAATAAATAACCAATAATATCAGGATGATGAAATATCCTAAAGGGATATATTGTGTGTGTGTGTGTGTGTGTGTGTGTGTGTGTGTGTGTGTGTGTGTGTTTTATTTCCTCTGAAGAAGAATGGCCTTTTTGAAGTGCCTACTATCATGGACACCTTAAAAGAATTTTGCGTATGATAAAAGTATTACCTTTTAGCGCCCAAATCACAATCTTGGGTAAAAAAATTGCTAAATTATTTTTGTTGTTATATGTAAAGCATAACAATCAAGACATAATTTTCATTTCTTAATGATTTAGATGTAGAGATAGATAGGAAAGTTGGTAGACAGGTAGATGATAGATCAATAGATTGATCGGTAGATAAATAGTTAATAATGGTATTTATTTCAGATAGATGTACTATGTTGCCTTGTAAAAGTTTCCAGTTAGGACCATCAGTTTAGAGCTGCTTACGACAGTGGTCTTGATATATATTTTTAGGCAAAATAATAATGAAAATTTGTGATTGATAGAATGGCAGAAAAAGTTTTAAGTCAGAGGAACTTAATTTTACTAATGACATCCTACATTTTAACTAATGTAGACTCTATTATTTTGTCTATTATTCTTATTTTACAAATTAGAAGTAAATAACGTTTATATTCTCTAAACAGTTTTATTTTGTACAATTACAAAATGTTAAAGCTAGAAGTCTTGGTGACTATATGGCTGAATCTGTCTTCTCTATAAGTTAGAAAACAGATACAGTGAGTGACTTGTTAAATGCCTCATAGTTAATTAAGGACAGACTAGGAGATTGGAATTTTAGCCCACTACTCTTTCCCCTTTGTTATTAACCTATGCATCTGTATAGGTTGAACAATTTGTAGATTGTAGATTTTCTATAGTTTATAAAGTGATCAATTTATAAATAATGAATTGTTATTTGCAATTGAATAGTTAGTGGAAGAGCAATTTTGGAGGAAAGTAAAATATGAAAGAAATAAAGTGAGGAAATTTGTTGTTGCATCTGACTTTCAGTGAGAAAAGCAACTTGGTAGAGGGACGTGAGAGATCATCTCACATATCTGTAAATCTAATATGTGAGGGACAGAGTCAAAAGAGATAAGTCCGGCCTCTTGGCTTTTAAGAAAACCACAGCCAGTGGATCATACCTGTAATCCCAGCACTTTGGGAGGCTGAGGCAGGAGTATCACGAGGTCAGGAGATCGAGACCATCCTGGCCAACATGGTGAAACCCCATCTCTACTAAAATACAAAAAATTAGCCAGGTGTGGTGGTGTGTGCCTGTTGTCCCAACCACTAGGGAGGCTGTGGCAGGGGAACTGCTGCAGTGAGCCAAGATCACACCACTACACTGCCTGGAGACAGAGCAAGACTCCGTCTCAAAAAAAAAAAAAAAGAAAGAAAAGAAAAGAACTGCATAAACCGGTACTACTGATTGAGTCGGCTTTTCCCAAAAGGTGGGATTCTTTCCTGTTTAAAGACAGGAATCATGAAGCAAATACATGAAACCAAAAGTAAACATCAAACAGTGCAAGCTTTATTCCGTAGCCATTGAATTGAGAAGTGGGAACACAGCTCACAAATCAACTCAGCTCCTGAGAACTGTAAAGCCACAGGTATAGGGCATCTGTAATGAGGGTTGGGCATTAAAAGCAAGGGAGGAATATTCATGTCTTTTCTGAAAATGACTGGAGCACTTCTTGAAATCAGACTGCCACTTTCCTTTTTGTCTTTTTATGGTTTCTTCACGTTGATGTCATGGTGATTGTCAACTGTCATGGTGCTGGTGGGAATGTCATTTCCCATAGATTATAATGAAGTTAGAGGTTCTTCAAAGTTCAAGTCAACTGTCATGTTGGATCCCCCCCAGTTTTAGATGGTTTGGTCATGAGTTGGAATTTCTGACCTCTGACATCTTGTTTCTTAAAGATAAGCAGAGTTCAGGCAGGGTCGAATTTTGCTTTGATCACATAGGCATTACACTGGGTAGCACTGACATGCAAATATCTATACTTAGCAAGAATCTTCCCTAAAATATCAGTATGTATACAGGTTAGAAAGAAAAAAATCAAGGTAGATTTTCCAGATCTTACCAGAAAGAGTAAAAGGCTAGCCAGTTTGATTAGTACCTTTAGACCGGTAAGGTCTATCACACTTCTAAAGCCAGGATACAAAATCGTATGAATCCTCGCATTTGGAAAGAACCTAGATACATAGTGCAGTGATATTTTCCTCATCTGAAGACTAAGTGACCCCTTCTAGACACTTATAAGATGGGATGTTTTCTGTCCTTCAACATTGAAATAAAAAACATATACTTCACCTACTTCCCAGGGCACATGGAAGGTCAGGATGAGCTAATATCTGAGGTGGTTTATGAAAAAGGTAAAAAGCATGTAAATATTAAATCAGTGTTTTGTAAATCACTAAGTTTGGATTAGTTTATTGCTTGTATAAGAACACTCTGTTGCTCTACCAAGAGGAGAAAGTAGCACTGGCAGGTAATTTATAGTTTAGTTCAATAAAGGTAATTTTTGTGCCCGGCACAGCCCTTGATTAAAATAGTAAAAGCTATACCTGACATATGTTATGAGTTTTAAAAATTATACATTTTATATAAATTTGCAAATAAAATATTTCAATGTGATATGACCACAAGCTAAAGTCTCAGTAGTTAAACTGAATAAATAAGCATGTCTTTTTAATCTGTAGCCTCATTATTATCAAGTGCATACAAAAGAGAAGAAAATTTAAAATAGCAATTGGTGCCTATTTAGGAGTGAGCAGTAGAGACCATATTTGCATCCAGTTTTATAAATTGATGGTGATGAACGCTGCTTTTGAATATAACCTCCTCAAGTTCAAATGCTCCTGTTAGTTTGGTGCTTAGTTACTTTTTTTTAATTGTTAATAGCCTCGTTCATTCGGAACATGTTTGTATTTTATAACTCTGTGTGTCAGTATCATCTATTAAGTTAGAAAAATATTTGGATATGATTCCATAAACTTTTATAATATTCTTTTGAGATCACTCATGAGAAGAAAACAATTTGATAGCAACCTGAGTGACATGAAAAATGTAAATTCTGCCAATCGTTATGTGGCTATAAAATAAGCACTAACATACTATTATTTTTTCTATTTCTGAGATACAGATTCATGTGAATATAAATTTATGTATATCCTAGACATAGCATTTTGAAAGGAATTTTTAAAAATTGGGTTTTTTTTTTTGTATACAATAGTTACAAATTGTAGACAAAAATTGTTGACCATACTAAAAAGTTATTTAATAAAACATTGGAGAAAATGGATGACTATATAATATTGATAATGGGTATGTATAATACAAAGAGGGAATCGTATTTAGTAGACCATTCCAAGTTATATTTTGTAATTGTAACTACCAATAACATGTGCATTAGATATATCCATTTCTCTCTGTGTGTGTACACACATAAACACACACATACGTAACATTAAATTTTATAAGAAAAGAATTCTTTCATTTTTAGCAAACTTATTAAATGTTTATTCATCTATCCATTCAAGTATTAATTTTTCTGTTCATTCAATGTATATTTATTAAACATAAATATTTGCTCTGAAATTTTTAAATTTCACTCACTTTAAGTTTGTTGAATTTTTAAATTAAAAATTCTATCTTCTCTCCAGGTATTCATGTCTGCGTCGTTTTCCAAATCATTTAATACATGTAAATTCTAAGCTCTAGTGAATTTTCATTAAGATAGCATATTAACTCCTGCTTGACTTATTTCTCCCCTGGTAGGATTGTGGCAAATCAGAGCTTTTTATGGGTGGTCTTTTGGGGGGAGAATCAAACTCGATACAATATTTGGCTAGTTTTCCAAAAAGAAAAAAATAAATCTCAAGAGGTATGATATTCGTCTACTGTGCTATCTGACAGGTTCCTAATGGCTCCTACTACCATGCAGTCATTTCACAATTTAACCTGATATAAATGTCTTTCCTGGAAAATGTATATTTTAAAGATACAAACAGGTATGTAATAGTCCCCTGAACACAACCTATGTATATTTCACCTTTTCTTTTAAATCTTGGTTTGAAATTTGATGCCTGTACCTAGAAATTCATGTTCTATTGCATTTATTTTACAGTATCTAATCTAGAGAACATTGTTTTCTCTAGCTATAAAGTTCAAAAATCTTTTATGTAAAATAAGAATAAGAATAAATTTGCAAGATAAACCGAATGCAGGATTAGTATCATAGAGTGTAGTCTCTGTAATGGCTTTCTGTCAGAAAATGATATTATAGACCCTTTATAATTCCCTAAGAACTCCTATTGACAAATTAGTCTGCCATTAGGGTCATTTATTGTAGGTCACTTCTGTTCTCTCCAGCTTTTTTTTTTTTTTTTTTTTTTTTTTTGCAGGCCTGTTATAAAGCATGTATTTTATAAGTAATACTTATTGAATAAATTTTTCTTTCAATAGGCAGTAAATTCCAGCCACACTTCTACTCTGAAAATACTGAGATAACTGTGAAAGTATTCATGAAAAATTCAGCTTTTAAACACCGAAGTATCTGAAGTTTTCTAAGGGATAGGCCAAGAAAGGACTGAGAGCAACATGGAATTTAAAAGGCATGATTAACTGAAATTCTAGTAAGAGTCAGTGAGGCTGTGTGTCATTTATCACACTGATTTGGCAGGAGGGATATGGGATTTCAAGGTTAGGCAAGGTGAGGTGGGAATTTCATGGAAGCAGTGCTGCTATTCTTTATTCTTTTCTGGACCAAGATTGTCAAACCATAATAATCAGAAAGAAAGGAAAGAAAGCCCTTACAGAAACTACACTCTATGATACTAAATCCTACATTTGGTTTATCTTTGAAATTTATTTTTATTTTACATAAAATATTTTTGAACTTTAAACTATAGAGAAAACAGTTTTCTCTAGATGAGACAAAATCATTGCTCAAATGCCTTAAAGTCATGCTACTTTCCTAAAAGGATGCAGGTAAATACTTATTGATCAAATTGTCTTACCCTATAGCAAATTATAAGAAAAATTAATACGGTTATTGGTAGGTTGGTAAGTCAAGGCATAACATCACTTTCTCCCTGCTTGTATTTGAAAGCACCTAAGAAACAGATGTTTGAATTGTGTCTCAAACTGTATTTGGTAAAATGTGGCTCAGCCTATAGCATAGAAGTCCTGTCATTACTTCATGTTTGAATTTACCCTACAATGTAGTCACAGGAATTTCTAAAAACCCAATGACCTCTCCTCTGGATACTTGATTATGTAACATTTAGGGCAAGTTCTAGGGGACAGAGATTATGTGCTTACTGTGGGCAACTGCCTCTCACAAAGAGAAAAGAAAGATGAGGGTCATCCTGACTCTATTCCAAACTCACGAATCAGATGAGTGATTAGTCTTCCCTGAAAAAGACTGATTAAGGGTGCATGGGGATAAAGGCCAGAATTTTACTTCAGGGAAGTCTCTCTGGATGGAATTCTAAAGAGTGGAGAATGCATGTGCCCCTTTGCTAATGGAGAATATGTGTACTTCTTTACGTCTTGCAGATCTGTAATAAATCAAACCCATTAAACAATTTAATAGTGTATCATATTATGTTAGTTAGAGTCACAAGAAAGTTTATTAATTTAATTTTGGTTACAAGAGACCTAGAATTTGCTTCCATTGGTTAATATAAAAGGTACAGCAAAGTTTCAAAAAGGTAAACTTTTGAGCTGATTTCTCTTTGCTTTATTTTTTGGCACCTAAATATTTGCTATGACTAATACTAAAGAATAAAATATTTGCTTTACTAATTCTTAGCATGGAAGAAAACCCAAAAATCCCACAAACATTTTAGAAGCATACTTAATTCAAGTATTTAATATAGTGTTTGGCAATGAATATATCTATCTACCACTTGAGGCAGGTTCAATGAAGATTTTCCTTGCAATGTTTTGTTAGACAAACTAGTGATAGTATGTAAGTGTGAAAACAGTCTACTTCTTTAAAAGTACCCAATAATCCAGATTTAAATAAATTAAGAGTAAGTCCAACACTTCATACGGATCAATTTATTTTACTCCTCAAGCATACGTCCCATGTATTCCTGTGCACAAGATAATGTGATAGCTGCCTTTTGGAATATTAGTAAGGTTTCTTTATGTCTCCCTTTATGGTGGATGACTTATGCCTATACCCTATGAAAAACTTGCATTCTTAAAACAAGCATTCCTCTAGCTTCATTTAAAATGCTGACCATTTTGTTTAAGACAATTTTAATTCTCTACTTTTTTATAAATTAATTTATTTATTCAATAAGTAATGCACACAGATAGCAAAATTTTCAGAAGTTTGGAAGTGAAAAAATTTCTTTTCCTTGCAAGTCCCCTGGTTATTCTCTCCAGGGAGAAAAATTCGGTGGTCTCTTGTGTATCTTTCCAAATGTGTCCTATGCTTATAAAATATTATTCCCCTCCCAAGAAAAATACTAGTCTATTTTTACTATCGTTATGTACCTTTATAGGTAAATACTGACCTATCAGAAGAAGAACATCAAATAACTTTTAATTTACTGTCTATTGGTAAATGATACTGTAAAATAAATACAATAGAACATGAATTTCTCAGTTACAGGCATTGCTGGGCCTCGTAATGGTAAAGATAGAACGGTGTGCCTAGAAAGAGTGAACAAATACTTCAGTGGGGAGTATTTGCTTGTATATGTAAGCAAAGTTGTATCCCAAGATGTGAGTCTCACAAAATATTTGGGAGTGGATTAAATTGCAAAACATATTATGCTTATAATTATTAATGTTAATCCCTTCCCTTATATAGTAATCTTGGGTTATATTAGGCAAAAGCTTCTGTTTACTTTGTGTGTAATTCTCCTCTGCAGAGAATATTTTTTAGTAGTTCTGTGGCATGTTTTGATAAAGTGTTTCTTCAGCATTTTAACCTCAATAAAAACAGAAGTTTATGCTGTCTATTAAATACTAGACTGTCCTGGAAGTCAATGATTTCATCATATTCTAAAACCTTTTTGGCTACTTGTAAGTCCACAACTAAGGAATGCCTTATAACAAAGGTGATAAGTCATCTTAGCGATGGTTTTATTTTATAGCGGAAAATATAGTGAAAATAATGTGTTTCTAGAAAACCTTGAAAATATTGCTCCATTTTTGTTGCAAAGTAGTTAGAGAAATACTAGTTTAAAATCTTGATATCTCAGTGGTTTAATATGATTTAACTGTATTTCTTGCTCACATGAAGTCCAAAATTGGTGTGTGTATTGGTTAGGGTTGTCTAGAGGAATAGAACTAATAGGATATATATAGGATATATATATATAAAGGAGAATTATTAAGTAGTATTAACTCACACAATCACAAGGGCCCACAACAGGCCATCTGCAAGCTGAGGAGAAGGAGAGCCAGTCTTAGTTCCAAAGCTGAAGAACTTGTAGTCCAATGTTTGAAGGTAGGAAGCATCTAGAACAGGAGAAAGATGTAGGCTGGGAGGCTAAGCCAGTCTAGCTGTTTCATGTTTTTCTGCCTGCTTTATATTCTGGCTGCACTGGCAGCTGATTAGATGGTACACACCCAGATTAAGGGGTTGGGGGTCTGCCTTTACCAGCCCACTGACTTAAATGTTAATCTCCTTTGGCAACATCCTCACAGACATACCCAAGATCAATATTTTGCATCCTTCAATCCAATCAAGTTGACATTCTGTACTAAGCATCACAAGTTCACTCATTGTTAGCTGTCACCATGAAAGTAGTGCCTTTTGCCTTCCGCCATGATTCTGAGGCCTCCCCAGCCATGTGGAATTGTAAGTCCAATGAAACTTCTTTTTCTTCCCAGTTTTGGGTATGTCTTTGTCAGCAGTATGAAAACAGAGCAGTACAGTAAATTGATACCAGTAGAGTGGGGCATTGCTGAAAAGATACCTCAAAATGTGGAAGTGACTTCGGAACTGGGTAACAGGCAGAGATTGGAACAGTGTGAAGGGCTCAGAACAAGACAGGAAAATGTTGGAAAGTTTGGAACTTCCTAGAGCCTTGCTGAATGGCTTGGCCTAAAATGCTGATAGTGATATGGACAATAAAATCCAGGCTAAGGTGGTCACAGATGGAGATGAGAAACTTGCTGGGAACTGGAGCAAAGATGACCTGTGCTATGTTTTAGCAAAGAGACTGGTGGCATTTTGCCCCTGTCCTAGAGGCTTGTGGAACTTTGAACTTAAGTAAGATGATTTAAATTGTATCTGGTGGAAGAAATTTCTAAGCAGAAAAGCATTCAAGAGGTGACTTGGGTATTGATAAAGGCATTCAGTTTTATAAGGGAAGGAGAGCATAAAGGTTTAGAAAATTTGCAGCCTGACTATATGATAGAAAAGAAAAACCCATTTTTCTGGGGAGAAATTGAAGTTGGCTGTCGAAATTTGCATAAGTAGCAAGGAGCTGAATATTAATTCCCAAGATCATGGGGAAAATGTCTCTAGGCCATGTTAGAGACCTTCATGGTAGCCCCTCCCATCACAGGCCTGGAGGCCCAGTAGGAAAAAATGGTTTTGTGGGCTGGGGCCCAGGGTGTCCCTGCTGTCTGCAGCCTAGAGACTTGGTACCCTGTGTCCCAGACACTCCATCCATGGCTGAAAAGGGGTCAGGATGTACATAAAATATCAGAACTTGCAGACCAACAAAATTATTACTTGAAATTATTTAAAAACAGCCAGTGAATAACATACAAGATACTTTCTCAAATAGTTTTTTTTTTTCAATAGGATTGAAGAGTTTGCTTCATGCACAACTAGATATGAGTACTTCTGAAATTCAGGTACTAAAATTTCACCACTAGTCTTTCTATGCCTTATTTACTATTAAGCTTCATTTTCAAAACAATTGGACTGATCTTTCAAATGTATGTTTGTTATGAGGACACCTATTAGATTAAATATTACTTGCTTTGTTTATCCTTAAATAGCAAAAAAAGTCCCTGCCTCCAAGTATCTTACATTTTTGTAGAAAGAACACAAACACATAAATACAGCATGAATCAAGTAGCAAAAAGTGTTGTGAAGAAAATTAAACCTGGCTACAGGGCGAGAAGTTGACAGAGGAGGCTAAATTAGGTAGTCAGGTTTTATAAGTCTTCTCTGAGGTAGTATTTTAGAGATGAGACTTGAGTAAAGGCAGGTGAACATCTTTGTAGAAGAGCACTGTAGGCTAAGGAAAGAGCAAGTGTAAAGGCACTGAATGCGTGTCATATATACTGGATATGTCCAAAACACAGAACAAGCCCATGTGGCTGGCATGGGATGAGAAAAGAGAAAACCCGAAGGTAATTATATTAGATAGCATCCAGGATCTAGGTCATAAATAGCATCACAAGAACTTCTGATTTTAAGTACAGTGAGAAGTTATTAGAAGATTTCACCACTAATTATCTGATTTAAACTTTAGAGAGATTACTCTGGCTGATGCATTGAGACTAAATTTTTGGAGGGTGAGAGAGGAAGCAGGAAGAAAATTTATTCAAAATATTTATGTAGTGCTTATTATATTCCTACTTTAGCAGCAGAAGATACATCAGTGAATTACATGGAAAATGTTCCTGCTTTCATGATGCTTAGATGAAAATGAAAATATTTTGTATAAAATGACACCATATAGAGAAATAACACAGGATAAAGGCATAGCAAGTGGTAGTGGTGGTGTATGGGTTATTTTATATGGAGGTGATATTTGAACAGACACTTGAAAAAAATTGAGGATATTTCAGGGAAGAAAGCTTAAGAAGAGCAAGGGCAAAGGCCCTGGTGAAGCATGTCCCTGAGATGGGGTTGGACTGAAGTAGATAAAAGGGAAGTAGTTAAATGAAGTCAGAGGGACAGTGAAGGAGCAAATGGTGTAGTATCTTCTAGGTCATGGATTTTATGTTAAGTGACATGAAAAGCTATTGAAGGCTTTTGAATAGAGTAATGATGTGATCTGACTTACATTTTAAAAGTAACATCTAGCTGCCATGTGCAGAATAGACAGCAGAGGAATAAGAATAGATGGTAGATGAACAAAGGTTTTCTGGCAGAGAAAGACTTGTATCACTTCAATCCCTTTTAAGACGGGACTCACTTTCCCAGATATGAAATATGTGGTTAGCTGACTGTCTCCAGTTGTTAGCTTCATGAGGGTTCCACCTTAGTTTTTCAGGTGTAATCAAACACTTCTTAATGTGGCTCTAGTCACTTTAAGTGGCTCAATCACTGAGCAAGTAGGCTAGCCATTTCCACCAAATATGGTGTTTTCCAATTGGCAGTCTTTGCTTCAGAGTCTCATGTTGGCTCAGAAGACACTTTGTCAGGTTGGCATCACTGTCTGACAGCATCACTGTCTGCCCAACCTGTCTTCCTTTTCAAGATCTTAATCCTCAATAAAGTTTTTGTACTTTTTATGCCATCTTAATATCTGCTTTCTGGAGAACCCACCATAATAGATGGGAAGAGGGAGATAAATTAAGAAGCTAATTCAGGTGAGAGATGATGGTGCCTTGTCTAGGTTAGTGAGAGTAGAGATCTTGGGAAAAAGATTGCAGGTATACTCTGAAGGTGAAATCAACAGTAATTGTTAAGAAGATGAATGTGGAATGTGACAGAAAGATTGGAGTCAAAGTTGAATTCACATTTTGGTCTTGAACATTTGGAAGCTTGGAGTTGCTTTTCTTTACCAAAATGAAGCAAATGGTCAAAGGAATAGGCTAGGAAGATCTTAGCAAAAATTGATTTCAGTGGTAGCATATTAATTTTGTCATGTTAAGTTGGATTTTCCAGTCTGGATTTTGGGTAAATGGTCACTGATGAATGAATACATTTGAAAGTTACCAGTCTATTGTAGTATTTAAGCCTCACACATGGAAAGCTCATGAAGGAAATGGAAGTGGATAGAGAAGTATTGCATTTTATGACATTTCAACGTTTAGAAGTCAGTTAAAAAAACTAGGAGAAGCTAGTTAAAAAGTTTGAGAAGACATTACTGGGTTAGTCAAACAGGCAAGAGAGCTTGTGCCAGGCAATAACTGAGGGAAGTGTTTCAAAAAAGAAGGAAAGACCGTTTGATTCAAATGTTGCTAAAAGATACAGTATAGAGAAAACTGAGAAATCACTACTGGATTTAAAACCATGGAATTGGTGACCTTGATAATGTTGTTACAGTGAGGTGGTGGAGATTGAAACCTGAGTGATGTGCATTGAGAGCAAATGTTTATGAAAGTATGCAAATGCAAGCACGTAGCACCACTCTAGATAAATTGGGCAATAGCTACAGACAGGTTTAGTGCTAAAACAGGGTGTGTTAGGTCATTTTTGCATTACTATAAGGAAATGACTAAGGCTTGGTCATTTATATGTATATAATGAAAAGATATTTAATATATAAAGAAAAGATATTTAATCGACTCACGGTTCTGCAGGCTATACAGAAACATAGCAGCGTCTGCTTCTAGGCAGGACTCAGGAAGCTTACAATCATGGCAGAAGGCAAAGGGGGAGTAAGCACATCACACAGTAAAAGCAAGAACAAGAGAAAGAGAACATGGAGGTTTCACAAACTTTGTTGTTGTTGTTGTGATGGAGGAGTCTTGCTCTGTTGCCCAGGCTGGAGTGCAGTGGCACCATCTCAGCTACTGCAACCTCCACTTCCCAGGTTCAAGTAATTCTCCTGCCTCAGCCTCCTGAGTAGCTGGGACTACAGACACATGCCAGCATGCCTGGCTAATTTTTGTATTGTTAGTAGAGATGGGATTTCACCGTGTAAGCCAGGATGGTCCCGATTTCCTGACCTCATGATCTGCCCGCCTTGGTCTCCCAGAGTGCTGGGATTACAGACTTGAGCCACTGTGCCTGGCCATTTCGCACACGTTTAAATGACCAGATCTTGATAGATATCACTATCATAAGGACAGTACCGAGGAGATGGTACTAAGCCATTCATGAGAAATCTGCCCCATGATCCTATCACCTCCTACCAGGCCTCACTTCCAACACTGGGGAGTAGAATTTAACATGATATTTGGGTGGGGACACACATCTAAATCATATCACAGGGACTTATCTAGGTGTCTGATACAGTTGACCCTTCAACAACATAGGTTTGAACTGCGTGAGTCCACTTATGCACAGATTTTCTTCTGTCTCTGCCACTCCTGAGTAAAGAACAAGCCCCCTCGTTTTTCTCTTCAGCCTACTCAACATAAAGATGACAAGAATGAAGACCTTTATGATGATTCACTTCCACTTAGTAAATTTTCTCTTTCTTATAATGTTTAAAATTATATTTTCTTTCCTGTAGCTTATTTGATTGTAAGAATGTAGTACATACTTTGGGAGGCTGAGGTGTGTGGATCACCTGAGGTCAGGAGTTCAAGACCAGCCTGGCCAACATGGTGAAACTCCATCCCTACTAAAAAAAAATACAAAAATTAGCCAGTCATGGTAGCAGTCACCTGTAGTCCCAGCTACTCAGAAGGCTGAGGCAGGAGAATTTCTTGAACCTGGGAAGCGAAGGTTGCAGTGAGTCAAGATTGTGCTACTGCACTCCAGCCTAGGTGACAGAGCAAGACTCTGTCTCAAAAAAAAAAAAAAAAAAAAAAAAAAAAGAATGCAGTATATAGCATAACTAACATGCAAAATAGTTGTTAATCAACTATTTATATTTTTGGTAAGACCTCCAGTCAACAGCAGGCTATTAGTAGTTAAATTTGGGGGAAGTCAAAAGTTATATGTGGATTTTCATATATGTGCTCCTTATTTTCACATTGTTCCAGCGTCAACTCTATTATCTTAATAAACATTTATATATCAATTACAGTATTCCAGACATTTTAAATGTACTCTAGGACATAATTGATTTAATGCTCATAACTCTTCTAGGAGGGATGGATGCCTATTTTAGCTGGGAATTTGAGGAGAGATATATTAAGTAATAATATATATTGCCTAAGGTCGTACAACTAGTAATGTGTGAAGATGGTAATTGAACCTAGGTAATCAGAATTAAAATCTTCTCAATAATCAACTATTCTAACTCTAAACCCTATAGCACAGGTAGTTTTTTTTATATTGGAGTTTAAATACTAATGTGAATATGATTACAAAGAAAATTCGAGGATGTGAGAGAGTAAAAAAATTATAGGAACAAATACTTTGGATATTCAGAAGGTATATAAATTTAGTGCATAAGTGGAGCATTTGGCTTTAGATAGAAGCAGGGATATCTCATTTATTGTGATTGGTAAGAAGGCTAAATACTTGAGTGCACACAGGCACACACATTTTTATCTTTGGTTTTGAGACAATGAGGAAGTTTTCTTTGGATTGTTTCTATTTTCTACTTAAATGTGAATGGAAAGGAGAAGGTGTGAAATAATGATTTTTTTGGATGGGAGAGTAAAATGACTTGAAAAATATGAAAGGATTGACTTGGACCGGTTACAGCCAGTTATGGATATTTGTGGTCATAAAAATAAAGTAATTCATTCAGCACATTTCTCATGTTGTTTTTCTATAGCAAGTTCAGCTGCTTATGCATATTCACAAAATAGGTGAAGAATTATATTTAACTGGATTTGAAGTTTTGCCAGATGTGTGTTATAAAGGGAGGGAAGGATGAGGGATTTGAGGTTTTATGAAAGGGACCTGGAGTTTTTGTTTGTTGACGGAAGAGGGAAGGACATGAGGAGGAAGCTCATAATAACAAGTGTGTAAGGCACTAGATCACAGGTCCTAGTGCTGACAAATAATTGATGGAAATGGAAGTATTAGAAAGAGTGAACCTGACTTGAAGGCAGTAGCGTTAAGATTGACGAAGAGCAGACTCACTCTATGTATAAAGTCAAAAGTAACTTCTAAGTTTATTAAAAATTGTTTATGTGAAATGCAGTTATTCAGTCTCAATGAATAGATGTTCTACTAGAGTAAATTATTATAGTTTTAAATTTGTATAAGCCATAGGAATGCTTCTCTGTGTGTTTAAAACATAAAATGATTCTTCTAAATGAGTATTTGTTACTCCGTAATGCTGATGGTGTAACAGGCAAAGTCAGCATTTGTCTAAACTGGTGTGTGAAATTTAAAAATTTAGTAAGTAATAAAAATTATAATGATCTTATGTAATATTATTAATCACTTAATACTATCATAGTACTGTGCTTAATAATATTACATGTACTATTACCAAACTGATTGTTGATACCTGTGGGATGGAATTCACTGGTGGCTAGACCTGGGTCTGGAAGGGGCGGCATTAGTCCGATGTGAACTTTATGAGCTGAGTTGAAAAGATTGCCTCTTAAATGAAATTTGAGATGACCTTGTTACAAAAAGGGGAGCTGACTCTGAGGTAGGCCTGAACCAAAAATCCATTACTATTATTGACCACCTTTAGTAATCTCATAAGATCACTTGTAGGTTTTCAGTTCATCTAAAACAGCCTAATCAAAGGTCACTGAGTATTTGTCAAGACTAGGAGAGTCAGCATTATTTATATTCTTACTGGTAGATGATTGGTACCATTTGAACAAAATTATCAAAATTTCCTTCTAGCACTTTTTAGTCAAATCCTAAATGTTTACCAATTTGTGAGGTTTTGCTCAGTGTGCTTTATCAAATTTTGCTCCATTTTTTTAAAAATTGAGACAGAATTTCACTCTTGTTGCCCAGGCTGGAGTGCAATGGTGAGATCTTGGCTCACTGCAACCTCCACCTTGTAGGTTCAAGCTATTCTCCTGCCTCAGCCTTGTGAGTAGTTGGGATTACAGGTGTTTGCCACCATACCTGGCTAATTTTTTGTATTTTTAGTAAAGACTAGGTTTCACTATGTTGGCCAGGCTGGTCTCAAACTCCTGACCTCAGGCGATCCACCCACCTCGGCCTCCCAAAGTTCTGGGATTACAAGTGTGAGTCACTGTGCCCAGCCCACTTTTATTTTATTTAACTGCAACTTGCACTTATATAATGATACCACTGAAGGAAGAATTTTTAATGGTGCTTGGAATAAATAATAACTATAATTTCATGCGCAGGGAGACTGCTGTGAAAGATTAAATAACTCATTCCAAGATTCACATTGGCTGAGATAGAAATAAATACTCAGCTTTGACTTTTCATTTTAGTTATTCTCATCTATTCCCATTTTTCCTTCAGTGATTAATTTTTCTCTTAAAAAATAATGAAATTTGATTTACCTATAAAAGTGACTGGCATGCCAATAGAAGACTAGAATACCTGAATCTGTCTGACTCTAGGCAGAGCCTTTAACATCAATATATATCGGGAAAACATTGTTATATGTAATTGTTCATATCTCATTTTATAGTTATGCAATTTTTTGGAATTATTTTAATGCGTATTTTCATATATATATATATATATATATATATATGCAGGTTATAGTATAATAAACTATAATTTATATATCATCCAGCTTCAAAAATTGTTAACTCATGGCCATTTCTATCTTTAATGTCATGATCAAATTTGCATTTTATAGAAGTTAACATTTTTTTGATGACATTAACACTGGTGGAGATGATGGTTTGAAATATAGTGAAGCTCATGTCAGAAAACCGTTCAGGTAGTTATGGTAGTTATGGTGTTAATTGAGGTGAGAATCTGAATTTAAGTCAACAAGACATTGGAGATTATACATATATAATCTCCATATATATATATATACACACACACAGATATATCATATAAATATGATATGTATATACACACATGCATATGATATATATATGCACACACACACATATACATATATATATGATATATATGTATATATGTGTATATATATGATATATATGTATATATATGTGTGTGTGTGCATATATGTATGGAGATTGGATGTCATATGTATATATGATATGATATATATGATATGATATATCTGTGTGTGTGTATGTGTGTGTGTGTGTGTGTGTGTGTGTGTGTGTATGGAGATTGGATGTCATATGTATATATAACATCCAATCTTTATATATATAAAGATACAGGATCTGGAAAGGAAGTGGAGCAAGTTGGCTGAAGAGAAGCCACCACTGATCATTCTCCCTGCAGAAACACCATATTTAACAACTGTCTACATAAGAAAGCATCTTCCTAAGAGCCAAAAATCAGGTTAGCAATCACAGTACCTGGGGTTAACTTTGTATCAATGAAAGAGGCACTGAGGAGGGCAGGAAAAACAGTTTTGAATTGCAGACATCACCCCTTCTCCGCTCTGTAACAGTGGCTGTGCAGCACAGAAAACCTGCATTTGGGAAAGTGACAGTGCAGTGATTGCGGGACTTTGCATTGGAACTCAGTGCTGCCCTGTCACAACAGAAAGCAGCACTGAGCATGACTTATCAGTGCCCATGGAAGGAGCATATAGATCAACTAATGAGGGGAATAATCTATCCTAGCAGTCAGAACTTGAAGTCCAGCAAGCCTCACTACCATGGACTAAAGTGCTCTGGGGTTCTAAATAAACTTAAATTGCAGGCTAGACCACAAGAACTGCAATTTCTGGGAAGAGTAATGAGGACTTTATCTTGCAACTTAGATACCAGCTCAGCCACAGTAGAATAGGGCATCAATCAGAGTTCTGAGCCCTCTATTCCATGCCCTAACTCCCAGCCAATATCTGCAGGCATACCCTGGGCCAGAAGGGAACCTACTACTTTGAAGGGAAGGAATGAATCTTATCAGGATTCATCACTTTCTGACTATAGAGCCCTTGGGCCCTGAATAATCAGCAGCAATGAGTGTGCTGTGGGCCTGGGGTGAGACTTTCAGATATGTTGGCTTCAGGTGTGACCCAGCACATTCGTAGCTGTGTTGGACATAGGCAGAGACTCCTTCTGTTGGAGAAAAGGAGAGGAAAGAAAGGGAGCTTTGTCTCAGAGTTTATGTACCAGCTCAGTCATAGTGGAGTAGAGCAGGGAGCAGAATTTTGGGGTGTCTGATTCTAGGCCCTGGCTCCTGGATGGAATTTCGGACTGTCCCTGGGTCAGAGGGGAACCCACTGCCCTGAAGGATGGGTCCTAAGCCTGTCAGCATTTACCATAAACTTACTGAAGAGCCCTTAGGCCTTGAGTGAACATCAGGCAATACTTGCTACAGGCCTGGGGTGGTGGTGACCACAAGGACAGACTTCTTTGCTTGTGTAAAGGGGAGGGAAGAGTGGAAAGGACTTCATCTTGTGGCTTGAGTGCCAGCTCAGCCACAGTAGAATGGAATACCAGATAGATTCCCAGGGTTTATGAATATAGTCCCTGGTTCCCTGATAGAATCTCCGGATCCACATGGGGCTTAGGGGGAAATTGCTACTCTGAAGGGAGGCCCACAAGCCTGGCTGGCTTCACCACCTGCTGATTATAGGGTCCTAGAGTCTTCAGCAAACATGGACAGTAGCCAGGCAGTGGGCTTTGGGTGAGACCAGTGCTGTGTTGGCTTCATGTCTGACCCAGAACAGTTCTAGTGGTGGTGGCCACAGGGATGCTTGTGTCACCCCTACCCCAGCTCTGGGAAGCCCAGGACGGAAAGAGAGAGACCCCATTTATTTGGGACAAAGTAAGAAAATTTCTGTTCTGTCTGGTGATCCAGAGAATTCTTCTGAGTTTTGTTCAAGACCACCAAAGCAGTACCTCCATGAGTCTGCAAGAGCTACAGTGTTACTGGGTTTGGGGGTCCCCTTTAATGCAGTTATGGCTGCAGTGACCAAAAACTTAAATCAAACACCCAAGTCCCTTTGAATACCTGGAAAGAATTCCCAGAAAGGATGAGTACAAACAAGCCCAGATGTGAAGACTGCAATAAATACCTAACTCTTCAATACCCAGACATCTGTGAACATCCATGTGTTAGGCCATTCTCACATTGCTATAAGGAAACACCTGAGACTGGATAATTTTTAAAGAAAAGATGATTAATTGGCTTATAGTTCTGCAGGCTGTTCAGGAAAAACAATGTTGGCATGTGCTCAGCTTCTGAAGGAGCCTCAGGGAGCTTTTACTCATGGCAGAAGGCAAAGAAAGAGCAAGCATGTCACATGGCAAAAGAAGAGCAAGAGAGAGAGAGCGAGAAAGTGCCACAAACTTTTAAATGACCAGATCTTGTGAGAACTCACTACTATGATGATGATAGTACCATGCGGGTGATACTAAATAATTCATAAATAACTGCCCCTGTGATTGAATCACCTCTCACCACGCCCCACTGCCAATGTTGGGGATTTTATTCTGACATGAGATTTGGGCAGGGCCACACACCCAAACTATATCAATCCATAAGCACCAAGACCATAGAGGAAAACACGAGCTCACCAAACAAACTAAATAA
The DNA here is from genome assembly GCF_009761245.1 of Sapajus apella. Lineage (NCBI taxonomy): Eukaryota > Metazoa > Chordata > Mammalia > Primates > Cebidae > Sapajus > Sapajus apella. The sequence goes on from NW_022436942.1 coordinate 42,146,100, forward strand.
GGCATCAAGGACCAATGCCAGAGAAAGAGAGATGTGACCTTTCAGACAGTGAATTCAAAATATCTCTTTTGAGGGAAGTCAACAAAACTCAGGATAACACAGAAAAGAAATTCAGAATCCTATCAGATATATTTAACAAAGAGAAAGAAATAATTAAAAAGAAACAAGCAGTAATTCTGGAGTTGAAAAATGTGATGGGCATACTGAAGAGTTCATTGGAGTCTCTTAATGGCAGAATCAATCAAGCAGGAGAGAGAATTCATGAGCTTGAAGACAGGCTATTTGAAAATGCCCAGAAGTGATAAAAGAAAAAAGAAGAAAAAAATGAAGCATGCTTATAAGATCTGGAAAATAGCCTCAAAGTTGCAAATCTAATAGTTACTGGACATAAAGAGAAGGTAAAGAGACAGATAAGGGTAGAAGACTTCAATGTATGAAACTATTAAAAGAAAATATTGGATAAGGATTTCTTGAATAATACTGCACAAGCATAAGCAACCAAAGGAAATGTGGACAAGTGGGATCACATTAAGTTAAAACCCTTCTGCACAGAAGAAGAAACAATCAACAAAATGAAAAGACAACTCAAGGAATGAGAGAAAATACTTGCAACTATCTATCTGACAAGGGATTAATAGCTAGAATACATAAAGAGCTCAAATAACTCTAAAGAAAAAATCTAATAATTAAAAATGGGCAAAAGATTTGAGGAGACACGTCTCAAAAGAAGACATACAAATGGCAAGCAGACATATGAAAAGGTACTCACATCACTGATCATCAGAGAAATGCAAACCAAATTACAATGAGATATCATCTCACCACAGTTAAAATGGCTTATATCCAAAAGATAGGCAATAATAAATGCTGGCAAGGATGTGGAGAAAAGGGAACTCTTGTATAGTGTTATGGAAATGTACATTAGTACAACCACTGTGGAGAACAGATTGGAGGTTCCTCAAAAAATAAAAATAGTGGTACCATAGTATCCAGCAATCCCAGTGCTGGGTATATAACCACAACAAAGGAAGTCAGTATATCAAAGAGATACCTGCACTCCCATGTTCGTTGCAGCATTGTTCACAATAGCCAAGATTTGCGAGCAATGTAAGTCTCCATCAACAGATAAATGGATGAAGAAAATGTGTTACACATACATAATGGTGTACAATTCAGCCATAAAAAGGATGAGATACGGTCAGTTGCAACAACATGGATGAAACTGGATTTCATTATGTTAAATGAATGAAATAAGCCAGTCACAGAAAGACAAACTTTGTGTGTACGTTCTCACTTATTTGTGGGAGGTAAAAATTGAACCAATTAAACTTTGGAGATAGAGAGTAGAATGATGGTTAACAGAGGCTGGGAAGGGTAGGGAAAGTGACAATTGTTAATGGGTTAAAAAAAAACAGATATAATGAGTAAGAGTTAGTATTTGATAGCACAGCAGGGATTATAGTCAATAATAATATCTTCTTCTTCAGTTTAAACATTACCAGTATGCTATTAACTATAGTACTGTAAAACTTTCTTTTACAGTCTTAAAATCACAATAATATATTTGTTTGATTTTCTGGTTAAAATTTATAATCAGATTAAAATTTGTTACAAAATTTTGTTGAATTTAAAAGGAAATTTGTTGGATCTCCTGGTTTTTGAGAAAGTAGAACTAGTAGAAATGTACTTGACACGAAACAGAAGTTTAATTAATGTGTTTTTGAGACCTATTAAGTATATTGTCCATAAATACTTCAGAAATGGTTATTTAATTAAACTAAAAAAAATACTCGCCAACTTCTAGAGATTGCCTGGATATGGTTGTAGGCAGAATACAATAGATTAACACTATTAAAGTAAAACTTAATGAAGGAAAAGCTAAGTTATAAGAAAAGAAATAAGCTAGTAGGTAAGTCATTGGCTGGTTTAGTTATGCTCCTGCTGAAAGTAAGACGGTTGGGCTTATTCTTTTATTGTACAATGCTATAAGTAAACTGTGTTTTTTCTTAATTAAATACAGTGTGTGTTTGTGTGTGTGTGCGTGTGCACATGTGCATGTGTGTGTATTAGTATTTGATGATGCAGGATAACTTAACAACATATTTGGTTTAACACTGAAATATCACAAAGTGAAAAAACTAAACATGAGTTTGATTTCTAAAATTTTTATAGGAGATCATATTGCCATTTCAAATACAACAAACCATGAAAAATGACCACACTTCCACTTTAACTTTATCACTTGTAACAACTTTGGGGATGAAGAGAGATATCCTGCACTTTGATCATTAATATGCAGTGTCTATATAAGTTTAGATCTGACATGATGGCATTATGGGAGCTGATAGTTGCAAAAACACACTGGGATAAAGTGTAATCTTTTCATCTTGAAAATTTCATAATTCCCACTTTAAGAAAAGTTCTCCCTACTAATCTTCCTCTGCTTTCCCCACCACCACTAATGTTGAAAAAATGTAGAGCTTTCAGCAACATGTTTTGTCTCCAAAATGCCAGAAGTTGGAATGCAATATTGTTTATATACAAATCTGATTAGTATTCTTTGGAGAGTATGTACTTCATTGGTTCTACTTAGTCTGAGAGCAGATGGAGCCCTAAAATAAGACTATTATTATTTTTCAAAAGCATAACCTATTCTGGAAGTGTTCTCTTTTGAATGAAGTGAGCCATCAGAAGTGGAGAAGAATATCTTACTTATCTTATGACTAATATGCATGGATAACGATTTCCTGGTGTGAGATACATAATCTACTTTGGAAATCATGTTTTCATCCAAAGCTGTGGACAAGATTTATTTTAAAATTTAAAATATCATCTAGTATTTTCTCCCTTTTAATTTTATTAGGATTTTATGAGTTCTTTCAGTCTGGACACTCTGGTGTTTCTGAGTTCATTGCTTTGTGTGCTTTTTGGCATGTAAGGAAAAGGCAACTTGGGTAAATCACGGAAGAGGTCCTTTTAAATTAGCCATACCATCCAATGCAAAAATCCTCTTCCAATTCCCATAAATTAGCCAAACTCTGAGATTTCCTGTGTTCTTAAAACTTTTCAAAAGTCACAAGAACAATGGGCTGATAGCAATGTCATTTCTTACTGGTATTTGCAAACATTAATAAAAATAGCCATATAATGACTGCCTTTCAGTTTGGTTAATTAAACTATTCTAATTAAGAAACAGGAGCTCTCAGCGAAACATGAGCATTTATTTGTTCATTCCATCAATATTTATTTTAATAAATATTTATTATCAATAATATGTTGCATCCTGTGTTAAGATGCTAAAACTAACATTTTGGATGAGATACACTTGTACTTTATACCATATATCTACCATCATGAAGTCTAAAATATGACTCACTATGATGGTAACTAATAATTTGATTTTGTGCTTAAAGCATAATTCCCCAAAAGTACAAGCCAGGCCTGTACAAGTTTCAGGCTTTATGAAACTCTGTGCCAATAAAATTTATGTGATAATTTTATAAAAGTGGTAAGTGCTAGTATAAGCATGTCAAACTCAAAAAGAACTTATGACAGTACCATACTTAGCTATTGAGAAGATGTTCTTATCACATTCCACTTTCTGTATGAATTTGTTTGCAAGAGTTTTAGAACCTAAAACAGACTGACATGTAATAAAAAGTGAGTGAATAAAGCAGTAAATTATCAGTATCTCACTTGTAGATACTCATTGGAAAATTTGTCATTAGATAGCAGTTTTGTTTTGGATAAATGGTCTCTCTTGCCCCAAAGAATCAAGTTGACAAGCAGCCAATTAAACTCATAAATATACCTTTCTACTTCAATATTAAAAATTGATGATGTAGTGTCAGGAATACAACATGAGCTATAACATTAAATTATGCTAACAACTGAATTTTAATGGTTGTATGGTCTTTTCCCACTTAATATATAAATTTATTTTACTTTACAGTTATATAGAGTTACTGTAAAACATGTATAAGTACTTATAGTTGTTAAATATTGTTCTACTTGAAGAAATGAGAAAACCAACCTGTCTAGATTCACTTTTGAAGGTCACCGCAGATTATAAAGTGCAAAGAGTGACATTTACTGTGAGTTCATGAATGGAGTGGCATAGCCTTTAGAGGCATAAATGAGAATGGAGAACTCAGTATCCAACCATGCTGAACTGTGAGTCAATTAAATCTTTTTCCTTTCTACAATATCCAGTCTTGGGTATGTCCTTATAGCAGTGTGAGAATGGATATGGACAGTGAAGACCAGGCTGAGGTGGTCTCAGATGGAGATGAGAAACTTGTTAAGAACTGGAGTAAAGGCCACTCTTGATATGCAAAAAGACTAGCAGCATTTTTTCCCTGACCTAAAGATTTGTGGAACTTTGAACTTGAGAAAGATGATTTAGGGTATCTGATGGAAGAAATTCTAAATGGAAAATTGCTCAAGAGGAAGCAGAGTATAAAAGTTTGGAAAATTTGTAGGCTGATGGTGCAAAAGAAAAAAAAAGACACATATTTTCTGGGGATAAATTCAAGCCCGCCACAGAAATTTGCGTAAGTAATGAGAAGCTGAATGTTAATAAGGAAAATGTCTCCAGGACAGGTCTGAGACCTTCACAGCAGTTCCTCCCATCACACTCAGAGGCCTAGGAGGGTAAAAATGTTTCCTGGTCTGGGTCAGGGCCTCCTCGTGTGTGCAGCCTGGGAACTTGGTACCCTGCATGTAAGCTGCTCCTGCTGTGGCTTAAAAGAGGCCGAGGTGCAGCTCAGACTATTGCTTCAGAGGATGCAAGCCCCAAGCCTTGGCAGCTTCCACATGGTTTTGAGCCTGTGGGTGCACAAAAGTCAATAATTGAGGTTTGGGAACCTCCACCTAGATTTTGGAGGATGTATCAAAATGCCTGGATGTCCTAGAAGAAATTTGCTACAGGGGCAGAGCTCTCATGGAGAACTTCCTCTAGGGCAGTGCAGAAGGGAAATGTGGGAATGGAGCCCCCACACAGAGTTCCCACTGGGGCACTGCCTAGTGGAGCTTTGAGAATGGGGCCGCCATCCTCCAGACCCCAGAATGGCAGCTCCACCAACAGCTGGCACTGGGTGCCTGGAAAAACGACAGATACTCAATGCCAGCCTGAAAGAAGCCGTGAAGGGGGCTGGACCCTGCAAAGCCACAGAAGTGGAGCTGCCCAAGGTGTGGGAACACACATCTTGCATCAGCATAACCTGGATGTAAGACATGAAGTCAAAGAAAATTATTTTGGAACTTTAAGATTTAATGACTGCCCTATTGAATTTCGAACTTGTGTGGGGGCTGTAGCCCCTTTGTTTTGGCCAATTTCTCCCATTTGGAATAAGTGTATTTACCCAATGCCTGTACCCCTATTGTACCTAGGAAGCAACTCACTTGCTTTTGATTTTACAGATTCATAGGCAGAAGGGACTTGCCTTATCTCAGATGAGACTTTGGACTGGACTTTTTTTTTGTTTGTTTGTTTTTGAGACAGAGCCTCACTCTGTTGCTAGGCTGGAGTGCAGTGGAGTGATCTTGCCTCACTGAAACCTCTGCCTCCCAGGTTCAAGTGATTCTCGTGCCTTAGCCTCCTGAGCCCAAGTAGCTGGGACTTCAAGCACATTCTACCATGCCCAGCTAATTTTTTAAATTTTTTCTTTTCTTCTTCTTTTTTTAAGTAGAGACGGGGTTTTACCATGTTGGCCAAGATAGTCTTGATCTCTTGACCCTGTGATTCACACACCTCAGCCTCCCAAAGTGCTGGGCTAGGCATGAGCCACCACATCTGGCCTGGACTTGGACTTGTGAGTTAATGCTGGAATGAGTTAAGGCTTTTGGGGACTGTTGGAAGAGCATTATTGTGTCTTATAATGTGAGGACATGAGATTTGGGAAGGGTCAGGGGTGGAATGTTAAGTTTTTGCTGTGTGCCCACCCAAATCTTATCTTGAATTGTAGTTCCCATAGTCTCCATGTATCATGGGAAGTACCCAGTGGGAGGTAATTAAATATTGGGAGTGGTTTTCCTTATGCTGCTCATGCTGTTCTTGGATAGTGAGTGAATTCTCATGAGATTTGATGGCTTTATAAGGGACTTCCCACCTCATTTGGCACTCATTCTCTCTCCTGCTGTCCTGTGAAAAGGTGCCTTCTACCATGATTGCATGTTTCCTGAGACCTCCCTACCCATGTGGAACTGTGAGTCAGTTAAACCTCTTTTCTTTAGAAATTAGCCAGTCTTCAGTATTTCTTCACAGCAGCATTAGAATGGATTAATATAACGACCTTCAGATATTTGGAGATTACAGGCCAATTATTTTGCATATTTTTGTGTTATCTGGTGTTTCCTGTTACTATACGCAAATTAGGAATGCCATAGGAATGATTCTGTGCTCTTTTCACTGCATTCCCTCAGGGGGTACATGAGGTTGTTTCATTCTGTCATGATAATATTAGCTTTGACCATTTGAGGAATGTCATAATTGTCTATGTTTCGCTACTGCAAGGCTGTTCTTTAAAGAAAACAAAACAAAACATTTTTTTGGCTCCTGCTTCTACTTCTGCTTCTCTCCTCCTCCTCCTCCTCCTCCTCCTCCTCCTCCTCCTCCTCCTCCTCCTCCTCCTCCTCTTCTTCTTCAACAGGTGAGACTTCAACTACTGGGCTCAGTGATCATCTGACCTCAGGCCTCAGCCTCCTGTGTACTGAAACTCCAGGTGTGCACCACCGTGCCTGCTTTGTTCTTTTCTGTTTCTTAGTTTGTATGTGTTTTGCAGGAAAATGCTTTACACTACATATACATCCCATTCTTCATTCCACCCACTTGTTACAACTTCCCCTCATAGTTTTAACTAGTTTTGTTAATGTTTCTCATGTGAATTATTGTGATTGTAGTTGATAAGGAGTGATTTTCAAATTTCATTATCTGTTCTACATTTATTAGTTGTCATTTTACTATTTGGTAAACCTTATCTCCTTCTTCCCGCCCTCTTTCTTTCATCATTGCAGACTTATAGATTCCTATTTTATTCGGTGGGATATGATCTATTACTATCACTAAGTATTTCAATACTAAAATATCCCAGGTTTGGCCAGTAGAAACCTTCTTCAAGCTGGCCTCTACATCTGACAGGGTCCTAACATTCTTTACATATTTCCTTAATTTCTGTCATAACACATTCCAGGCTTATTTTGTGATTTTCTTGGTGTCATCCTAAAATTAGCAATTATAATCCAAGGAACCCTGGCAGGTCTTAGTGATGCGTATACTCATTGATGTGGGTATCACTTTTCCAAGACGCTGTCAGCGTACAGAGCTAGTTGGTGGATCTCTGTATCTTATCTGAATGCATGTATATCTCATCTAGGCTTGGCCTTTCATATTTATAACACTTCATTTTCAATGAGAAAATTGGACTCCATTCCCAATTCATTATTTTGTTTGTTCAATTTCAAAATCCTCATGGGTTGCTGTCCCACTTGGGGACAGCCTTCCCTCAATTCCTGTTGGAACTTGCTTCTTTCTGACTGGGCCCTTCTGAGGCTTTTTGGCTGCATTATTAAGAAGAAGAGAAAGCAGGAAGGAAGAATGGAGAATACTAATTTTGAACAAGGGACAGTAGTGGCTATGCAGATTTTTCCAACTAGGATATTTAATTTTGCCTATTAATTTGGCCTATTAAGTTAAAGCACTAACTTATTGTAAATTAGGCTAAATTGCTATTTTCATCAAATTCACCTCATATTTTCAGCATTTTGGATATTGACTGAATTCAGAATTTGGATATTTGAGATTTGTGATGTGGATCAATAATATGATGCTGTATGAATAAAGTGAAATACAGACTATATACTTAGTTTCTATATGTGTACTTTCAGCTGTCTTGTCCCTTAAAATCTAACATTCTTTTCTAGTGCCTATAGAAAGGTCTTTGGACTCCATGTTTGCTGTCTACGCTGCTTTTCAGTCTTCAAAGGGGAAATAAGTAAATACACGGAATTCTTGATTTCCTTTGGCTAACTACTAAAGAATATGCTATCAATTTTTAAAAAACAGGGGCATTTTTAATTTAAAAATGAGTAAATTAAAAGTAGGCCTCCTAAGCAAAAATGAATCCACAATTTCCTAATGGTTTGTAAGCCTTAAAAGAACTTAAAAAATGGAAATGCCTTGACAGTCTTATTTTCAAAACTTGAACTTAAAAGTAGCTTGACAAAAACAAACCATGATTAGACATTGCACTGTAACATTACAAAAACAAATATGTCTGAAAAAGAAGAATGCTGAGGGCAATAGTCTCCCAATGGAAAAATAGTGAGTAAAGTCTAATTGTGTTTCAGCAAGCATTTATGATTAGATAATATTCTGAGTGGCGGTGGGCTGACATATTTAGTGTTTTATCTAATGAAAGAACCACAACTTGAAAAACTTGCTTCTTTGATGTTTCTCAGCTATTATTCACTCATGAAATCTTTCTAACACCTGTAAAGTCATCACTTTTGACTTACAAAAGCATTTCATTTTCAGTTTTTCCACAGGCACTTCTAAATCTTCAAAGCCTTGTTCTTATTTTAAAAGAAGCTGGTTTTTAAATACATAATGCATATTCCCAGCTGTTTCCCAGGATCTTTGTTCCTGATTTTCCCTTCTGCCATGATGAAGATCTGTCAGAGGCTTGTTCCTGCACTGGCTGGTGGGTATCAAGTTTCCTGAGTGAGAGGATTTATTCAGTCATTGAAACTGTTTTCAGAGCACCTACTATGTGCAATGCCCCCAACAGACAACATGTTCTAGGACAACTGAGATGGTTGATCGCTTCCTCAGAAACACTTGCTGGAAATTCTATCCTTGTACAGGAAAGAGATTTAATGTATCAATATTATAGAAAAGTATATCTCATAGTCAATATCCAAAATTCTGAAAATATGAGGTGAATTTGATGAAAATAGCAATTTAGCTTAATTTACAATAAGTTAGTGCTTTAACTTAATAGGCCACTATAGATAGCCTTATTGATCCATAATTTGACAGTTGAATTTATATAAAATCTTTCCACATACCTTATGCTCTGTATTAAGCTCCCCATTCACTGTAGAATCATTCCTAACAATTCTGGTTTTTTCCTACTCCAAATTTTGTATTTGTTATCAAAAATATGGACTCTACATTCTCTCTTATTTATTGACTTCCTTTGGACAGGTGCTTTGCTGAGTGTTCTGTCTATATTATCTCATTTAATTCTCACAACTCTATGAGGTATTGTGGTATTAGTACTTTACAAATGAAACAATTGAGTCAGAAAGGTTTAGCTTGCTCGCAGTCACCTAACTAGTAAGCAGAAGAGCCAAAATTTGAATGCACATTTATTTGATTCTAGAACTTAAGAACTTCATCTAAATTGTCTCCCACTTGTCCCTGATATATATTTTTTAAAAAGGTATTTTTTTTTACATAATACCTTTGAGTGCAGGTGATATCTCCTGCAATAGCTGGTATAGTTGATAGAATGATGATTCTCTAACCTAGGGAAGGTTTAAAAGTATTGATGTCTAGGCTTTCCCCACAGAAATTCTGATTTAGCTCATTTGGTGTGGGCCCTGGTCGCTTGATATATTAAATAAAAACCTCACCAGATGTTCTTGTATGCTGCCAGTGTTGAGAAACCATTGGTATAGTGTATTAACTAATATCTTTGCAACCATGGGGCTCTGAACCATTGAGAACAAGGAGCTGATATTAATGAAGCTGAGGTAGATTTGAAAAATCAAGTAAATATCTAAGCAAACTATTGAGCCTTAATTTTGTTATTCAAACTAAATCAAGACATATATAGAAAATCAGGGCTTAGATAAGCTCAAAGCTACATGGAGAGACAATAACCAAGCATCTTAATTTCCTCATTCCAATAGATAAGATTCATAATTTTATCCTTAAGATGCTTCAATCAGAAGGAGTAAATATTACCTTTTAGTCTCAATTTACAGCTCAAGTGTATATATATTCTTTTAGCCTCAAATTATATATGTGTGTATATATACACACTTAAGCTGTATATATGTACATTTAGGTATATATGTGTGTATATACATGCATATATACAGCTTATATATGTAATATACATATATGTATATATACGCTATGTATGTGTATATGTATATGTGTATATATATGTACACAGCTTAGGTATATATGTATGTATGTATATATGCATATGCTTATATATAAATATGTGTATGTATATATACATATATACAGCTTAAGTATATATGTACTTAAGTATATATAAGCATATATTTAAGTGTATATATATGTGTATATATAAGTATATATGTGCATATATAAGTGCGTATATACTCATATATAAGTATATATACTTATTTATATGGTAAATATAAATTATTATTTATATGGTAAATCCAAATAAGTATATATATATTTTTATATGGTATATATTATAATATATTAATATATTAATATAATATATATTAATGTATTATATTAATATTATTAATATAATATATATTATTTATATGGTTAATCTAAATAAGCATATATACTCATGTAAATATATATTTACATGAGTATATATACTTATTTACATAAGTATATATACTTATATAAGCAAGCTAAACCTTTCTGACTCCATTGTTTCATATATGTATCATATACTACCATATTATATGGTAGTATATGATACATATATGTTAGTATATGATATATACTTATATATGTATATATACTTACCTTTGTATATTTATATATGCTTAATTATATATGTATATAAAATATATGAAATTGAAGACAAAATATCATTGAACAATCAGCATTTGATTTTATCAAGGTTTTCCTGAAAAATAATGATCTGTCTTTTCATATTAGCACCAGCACTGTGTTTATTTCAGCTGTTTTCATATTTTATTACATCCATTTCCTTGGTCACCCACTGTTAAAATGAAAATGCACAGAACCACTGAAACAAACAACTTGTTGGCAAATCACCGTGTTGCTCCCTTAAATTAGGTATGTTTTCTAAATGAAATTGCATTGCATCTGATGATGAGTGAGTACAGCATAAATTACACCCCTAATTTTGATTTCTAAATATCCAATTCCAGTTTTGAATTCTTCTCAGGTAGGAGAAATAGACTACTGAGAAAAAGAACAAGCTGGAGATTCCTAGTCTAGATAGCTGGGAACTGGAAAAGAAATCAAAATTCCAGGCAAATACATAGGTGATATGCGGGCACTAAAAGATAAAGCAAAATAAATAGCCAGGAAGGCAGCAGAGGTGACTTGGAGATTGTCATAACTGGTACCTTCTGTCCCAGAGCAGTAGCATTTCTGGAATCCTATTAAAGACTTTATTAATAGTTTAGCTAGTTTGATTGTCTGGTTGAGTTATTTGAGCATTGTAGACTGAGGGGCATAGAAGTGAAGTGATTTTGACAGCATAATGGATTACTGCAAATCCTTTTTGATTGAATTATATAATGGGTAAAGATAGTACCATTATATTCTCTTGAAACAATTAACCAACTTATGCTAAATTATCTGCATGACATAGCTCTTAGAAGCTAAAAAAAAAAAAAAAAAAAAAGGGCACATTGGATTTTTTGAATGTTTTTCTTCTGGATTTGAAATGACCACACTGAAATCTAAGTTGAAAATGCTTTCTCATAGAGGATTATATATATCACTTTATAGGAACAACACAAACTCAGTTTGAAAGCAGATGTGGTACTTCAGAGTAGTACCAACAGGGTGATATAGTTGTTAAATTGGCCCCAAATACCAGCACATATATTAAAAAAAAAAAGTTGACAGAAAAATCATATCTCTTGGGAATGTAGGCTATTCCATCTGTCACAGGGAGAATTGAAAGCATATTTCCATTAGAAGTGGTCATTGATCATTTGGTGAAGATTTCTGTAGACAAATTGCATAGACTATGTCATCGGCTAGTATCTTATCTTACATGTACGGGCCCCAGACATTCTTTAAGGAAAGGAAATTTGGTGCTTAGAATTTGAGCAGGAGTGTTAAAAATGTGATTCCAAGGAAAGGAGCTCTTCAGACATCAGCTGAAAAAAAAGTACTTGGAGAAAATGGGTAGAGGTTGTATGTTCGAGCTGGGCACCAATAAATCAGCTATAGTACTCTCAAAGGCCAAATCCCAGAAGTAGCTCTGATTTTAAGACAAATCTCTTTTGATTTACTTGTTTGATATATAAATGGGAACAATCTATAAGTGAATTAACTGAAAAATCAGTGAAGAAAGATCTGGATTTTTCTTCTTTTTGGTGGTGATACCTGGAGATAAACATTACATAGAAAGATGTTAAATCATCCAGTTTTTTTTTCAAATATACTTATGCATACAGATAGTATGTTAATAGCATTATTAACCTTGTACAATCATAGCGAGTGACAGAAAATTTATATATACCTTCCCAGAAAATAGAGTTACCTGCTAATTTCTACAGTAAGGTTGGGACATTTTCTTTTTAGCAAATAGGAAATCTTAGCACTTTCTGTGCTTAAATCCTTCATATGTATAATAATACCTACCTTAGTGTCTATATGGTATAAACATCTTGCAGGTTAGTGTACGGATCAAATAAGAAATACTTTTCATACTATCATTAATGTCTAATTATTTGTCCCCTAAAAGGACTGGGAACTCTATAAAGCTGTGGATGGGTAGCTCTACTTCCATATATTCTCGATTGCATTTACCACAGGGCTACACAGTTAGTTGATACATACACTTATTTATTGACGTTATTTAATATGCAGGTGGGTAATACATATGAAATTGACTAATGGAATTTTCAGTATTCGATATACATAAATTATTAATGCACTAATTACTTAATCCTATTCATTCACATCTTCTGCTATGGCCAATACTGTCCAGTGATTAGTAAACTAGACTATGCCATTTCTTGGAAGCAGTACACAAACATCCTTTTTTTCCTCTCTTACTGTCAGCGTTCGCAGATAATGTAAAGCATTTAACAAATGTGAGTTTTTATTTGTCTTGAGAAGTTGTCTCAAAAACTTATGGCAAAACAATACTTATCTCCCACTGTGAATTGACTTGCTGTATGTATGTCACTTGACTACACGTACAAAGAAGAGCAACTTTCTACCTGAAAACAATGTAACTGGCTAACTTCTGATCCTCAGTGAGAGTGAACACAAGTAGGTACTTTTGTGGTTGTTCAGCCTGAACAATTTATGTTAACCTGTGTTGACATGTACAAAAGCAAACAAGGCTAAGTGTATTGAACAATGAGGAAGCTGAGAGCGAGAAGGAGGATCAGGTCTGGAAAGAATAGAAAGGTGTGACGATTAATGCTGAGTGTCAACTTGATTGGATTCAAGGATGCAATGTGTTGATCCTAGGTGTGTCTGTGGAGGTGTTGGCAAAGGAGATAAACATTGGAGTGTTTATCTTAATAAACAGGCCCACTCTTAATCTGGGTGGGCACCATCTAATCAGCTGCCAGTGTGGCTAGAATATAAAGCAGGCAGAAAAATGTGAAAAAGCTTGACTGGCTTAGCCTCCCAGCCTGCATCTTTCTCCTAAGCTTGGGGATGGCCTATTGTGGGACCTTGTGATTGTGTGAGTTAATACTTAATAAACTCCACCTTACACATGTATATAGCTATCCTATTAGTTCTTTCCCTCTAGAGAACCTGACTAATATAAAAGGGAGAAGGTACAACATCTTCCTGTGATTGCTGAATAGATGGCCTCTTCTTCTGTCTACCTCTCTGGGAGGTGACAGATAGAACTTTAACTGTGCAATGAATGTTTTTAATCTTTGCTATATTAAGGAGAATCTTAGAGATAAGTTTTTTCCAATTGCCTCTCAGTGATCAGTCTTGATTGTACATATTCATTATGTCCCTATGTCTTAGTAGACTAATGTTGTATTTCTCCATTCTCACACTGCTATAAAGAACTGCCTGAGACTCGGTAATTTATGAAAATAAGAGGTTTAATTGACTCACAGTTCTGCCAGTTGTACAGGAAGCCTGGCTGGGAGAACTCAGGAAGCTTACAATCATGGCAGAAGGGTGAAGGAGAAGCAAGTACATCTTCAGATGGCATCAGGAGAGAGAGAGAAGTGAAGTGGGAAGTGCTACACACTTCCAAACAACAAGATCTCATGAGCACTCACGCACTATCACCATAACAGCAAGGGAGAAATCCATCCTTATAATCCAGTCGCCTCCCACCAGGTCCCTCCCCAACAATGAGGATTACAATTCAACATGAGATTTGGGTGGAGACAGAGAGTCAAACCATTTCAAAGGTATTAGGAAAGAAAATAGAATATATTTGGAGTCAAATATAATGGTAATTTTAAAGTACTTGCTGGATCATAACTTTGACCTAGAGTGTTAGTGTAGGAGGTTTCAAATTACTCAAAACTGGATATTTTAACCCATTATTATCTTCATAACTCTTATAATATAGATGCCTTCCTCATACCATTATACATAACATTTTCACAGTCTTTATATGAATGAATAAGTTTTTGAAATGTTCATATTTTTCAAAATATGAAAATTTGGACAACCGTAGTATAAATATTCTGGTAACCAGAATTTGTATTTAATCATCAGATATATCTTTTTGCCTTCATATTTAGACATTTATATAATGGGCAAGCTGATCTTTAAAAATCATTTAAAAAGTGCCATCACATACCCACCTTTCCTACGTATACTTCAGCACAAACTTTAGTAATTCTAAAAAACTTTTGATAATGTGATAATTTCCATTGTTTTAAAACTTTTATAATTAACTATAGACTTTAGTCACTAATTGGAATATTTTTAAAGCTTATTCTAAGATCACCTACTTTCGTGACATAAATCAAATTGTTACTCTTTGTGTGATTTCTTCCCATCCAATTACAAATAACACATTTTTAATTATAATTACTAATTCCCTTTCACTCATTACTCCTGTTCCTTAACTCTTACCTTTAGTTAAAATCTTATTTTCTAACACGCTTTTCTAACATACAATAATGACAGAATATCATGCTAATGTCTACTTTAAGTGAAAAGATGTATTTTACATAGAAATAGTTTTTTAGTCTTTGTTGGGAATGACTTTCCTACAGACTTAATCAAATCTGACTCAAAGTATAGCATTTCCCTGATGTTCAATTAATAAGACTAGGATAAGTAACAGTCCATCTACAGAAAATATAATATAAATTTCATTTACATTTTCATTCAACTACTCAAACTATACAGTGATTTCAAAATAATGTAAAAAGCCAAAGACTTTAGAGTTCTAAAAATTAACCTAACTAAAGAGAGTCATTCAGATGTTTAAAAACAAAATCATTTCACTTATATATTACAGCTCTCCTAAACATGGTTAAAGAAAGAAGACTTAGGATAGCATCACATTATTATTATTATTGTTTCCATGATAAAAATGTCAAATTGGAAGATATATTCACACAGCATATCCAAATAGCATTTCAGTGAATGAACAAAGACAAGACTGTCAGGGCATTTTTCTCTGAGAGAACTCCTTTCCACTGCTCAGGCAAATGTATCACATTTTGAAAGGCTAGATCCTGTGGATAGAATAAAGCAATACAACATGAATAGGAAGAGCCTTTTTCTCATGCTGTTATTAACATCCATCAAAAACCCAAGGTCTACTTTCAAACTAACGCCTTCCCATCAAACAAAATTACTTATGACTTCATTCACGAAAACAGGCTTTTGGTTTCCCATCAATAAATGACAAGATGTTTTTGCCAACCCAGCCAACAAGTTGGTCTATTTTACATCAGATATAGTATGCAGTTTCAGTCAGTGAAATCATTTATAGATATAAAGCAGGAGAAGAAAGCTCAAAGTAGACAGGGGCTAAATGTGTTTAATCCACCATGTGTATTTTGCTGTCCCAAAGGAATCAGATGTAAAAGTATTGCCCTCCCTAAGCCTTCCTTCACCATTTAGAAAGGAAATATGAAATATGTTTATTATGAACTTTTGAACCGTCTGAACTTATTCTATCCACTGAATTATTACCTTGAAAATACCTTTTTCTGTCAGCTAGTGGCATGACAACTAAAGCTGTTGTCCTCTGTATTATACAGCTGGAAACTCTGAAAATTATATTCGTTAGCATTATCCTGCTTTCCCTGAAAATGGGTAAGCTGCATAGTGAATAATTAATGTTGGCAGAGTCATTATAAACCTCTGTAGATAGACTCCATCATACTCTATTGGAGTACATCCCAAGTACAAAGCAGCTTTGATTTAATTCATTGTTCTTTCCAGATTTGTTTTTCTTTTACTAGCCTTCCCTCTATGTAAGACATCATATAAATAAAATTACTGCTTCTGGCTTGAATCATCCCTAGACTTGAGTTAGTGGTTGCATGAAAGGCTAATTTAAACAACAGGCAGGGCCACTGCCTTATACAGAAGACAGGAAGGAGCTCTGTCCACGACCATCTTTGGCAGTAATGCTATGTGCAATTAGAATGAATCGTATTCATATTACATGTAAAATATATCATTCTAAGGTAAACTAAGAGTTGCTCTTATAGAGTCAGGAATGCAAGAAAGCTTCAAAGGTCATTAGCCTGTCCTCTGGCTTTCACAGGGCTACAATTAAAAAGCCCTTGAGAATTATCTGCCAAGTCCTTAAAATTATTCAGACAAGTAGGCACCACAGTCTCCTTCTGTAAGTCATTACCAGGTCTGCCAGCCTTTATAGTCAATAAGGTCTGCCTGCTATTTATCCCAGCCATGAAAATAGTCTCTAGCCCACGTACAAGGGTCCCAGAAAAGATAGGCAGTGGATCTAATTTTTAAATGGGATGGAAGTATAACTATTTTTTTCTCTCTCTACTTTCCAGCTCTTTTTTCTTTTGGTTTTCCTGGTAATCAGCCTTTTTTGAAAAGCTTCAGCCTATTACTCTGGTGAGAAAGGCTCTTATTACAATATGGAACATTGTCTGGACATAAATATGCCCCCAATCAAAATATATTACTTCAAGAAGAGCACACAGTGAAGAGAAGTCTTCCTGAAACATGGACCCTCTTCCATATCCCCAGATATCAGCAAAATAACAATAACATGTAGAGAGTTTACTAGGCATCTATCAGACATTGATTTAGCATACTGCATTAAATAGAATTCTCAAAATATTCTCTGAGATCATTCTTCCCACTTGACAAGTAAAAGAATGAGATTCAGAGGTCAGTAACTTGCTTAAGTCATCCACTAATAAGTGGGAGAACTTGGGTTTGAACTCTGGCATCTTGGAATCAAAGCCTATTTAACCCCAACAAAGTAAATGCCATTAGATGAGTAGGACTTTTCTTGTTTCCAAGCATTTGGAGTGAAGAATGAGATAAGAAGCACAGAGTAAAGCAGGGAGGGTCATATTAAATTTTAGAAAATTTTGAAGCAGAATTAACTTTATACATGTTTATCATATTAAGAATTATGAGAGAGGTTTTAATATGATAGAAAACAACTTGTCATATAGGTGCAGGAGAATTCTGAGAAGTATTTCTGGCAAACTGTAACTTGATATTTACTTTGATTATCGTAATTCCTGAGCCACAATGGATAGAATTGGGCTATTCCAAGGTAACTTTTCAGATATGATGATGTAACTTTTTGTGGTTTTGAGGAACTTTCCAACAGGGAGTAACTCATTCTTTAATGTAATAATCCCTCTCCTCCCTAATCCAATCAGGAGTGACTTTACAATGTCTCTAAACATTTTTCTTTGCCTATTTGTTTTTTGGGTCTGCAGTCTTTTTCCTGATTTTCATAAAATATGATTTGAAACCTTCTCTTCAAACCCTTGACCTTCCTTCTCTTCCTTCAATTTCAGCAGGTGGCTGTATATCCTATTTCAATGAGAACATGATAATGTAAAATAGAAACTGTCTCTGTCCCACCACTCAACTGATAAATATGCTCATCTTCTCTGTTTTTCACTTCTCCTTTCCAAGATTTCTCTTTCCATTTCCACTTGTTTTCCTAGGAACCACTTTCTAGGAATTTGTCCTTCTCTTTTCCTTTTCTTCCTTTGCTTCTTTTTCCTTTGCAACAATGTGTAAATAGGACTGTCTCTCTTATTATCAAAATAAACAAGTAAATTACAAAAAATGAAATAACGTTATTTTTGACCTATTGTCTACCTCTAGTTACCTTCCTATTTCTCTCTTATCCTTTGTGCACAATTTAAAAAGTAAGTAGGCAACTATTTCAAGAGAGTTGTCTGTACTCCCCCTTTGTCTACCTCCAGTTACCTTCCAATTTCTCTCTTATAAGAAATGCATTATTAACTTCTAATGCATTTCTTCCTTCTTTCTGTCTTCTGGCCCCCAATATGCCATTAATATTTCTCTTGACAAAATTATTGCCTCCTTTTTAGAAAATGCAATGGATGTCTCTCGATCACCTTTCAGCATCATTTACTGCTATTGAGTGTTCCCTTCTTGAGGCACCATCTCTCCCGAGCTTCTATGATACCAAATTAGCTTGGTTTATTTCTGCCTTCTTTACTTTTAAAAGGTTTCCTTCCCTGTACTCCTTCCACTTGATAATGTAATTACCATATTTCATTATCATCTTTCTTGAGGGAGAAGTCTCCCCAACAAATTGCATCTAACCCCATGACTCTAATCCCAAACAATATGTTAATAATTTCTTAATACATAATTCTAATCAAATATTCTCATTAACATCAGATCTACTGATCTAACTTTCTGTAGGACACTATATGGGGTTATTCTGACTCCTCAAATTTAACACACAACAATTTTCTTTTCTCTCTCTCTCTCATTTTTTTTTAGAGCAAAATTCTTTACCTAGTTGCCCAACTATAAACTTGAGTGTTGTTCTTGACTTCCCACTTCCTCATCCCTCATATCCATTCAATTTCAGTGTCCTGGCTGTTCCATCTCTTGCAGATTTTACAACTAGTTAGCTTTTCTCCACTGCCATGACCCAGGTTCAGGCTGCCAACATCTCTCACCTGGATTCCTGAAACTCCTAACTTGTCTCTTGACATTTACTGTTATCCCAGCTCATTTTCCAGATTGTATCTTTCTAAAAGGTATACCTGATCATGTCATGCTTTTTTAAAAAATTATACTTTAAGTTCTAGGATATGGGTGCAGAATGTGCAGGTTTGTTACATAGGTATACACGTGCCATGGTCATTTGCTGCACCCATCAGCCACCATCTATATTAGGTATTTCTCCTAATGCTAGCCCTACCCTAGCCTTCCAACCTCCAACAGGCCCTGCTGTGTAATGTTCCCCTCCCTGTGTCCATGTGTTCTCATTATTCAACTCCCACTTATGAGTGAGAAATGCAGTGTTTGGTTTCCTATCCCTGTGTCAGTTTGCTGAAAATGATGGTTTCCAGCTTCATCCATGTCCCTGTAAAGGACATAAACTCACCCTTTTTTATAGTTGCATAGTATTCCATGGTGTATATGTGCCACATTTTCTTTAACCAGTCTATCATTGATGGGCATTTCGGTTGGTTCCAAGTCTTTGCTATTGTGAAGAGTGCATGTGTCTTTGTAGTAGAATGATTTATAATCCTTTGGGTAAATACCCAGTAATGGGATTCCTGGGTCAAATAGTATTTCTGGTTCTAGATCCTTGAGGAATCGCCACACTGTTTTCCACAATTGTTGAACTAATTTATATTCTCACCAGCAGTGTAAAAGCATTCCTATTTCTCCACATCCTCTCCATCATCTATTGTTTCCTGACTTTTTAATGATTACCCTTCTAACTGGTGGGAGATTGTGTCTCATCATGATTTTGATTTGCATTTCTCTAATGACCAGTGATGATGAGTTTTTTTTTTTATGTTTATTGGCTGCATAAATGTCTTCTTTTGAGAAGTGTCTGTTCATATCCTTTACCCACTATTTGAGGAGGTTGAAATACTTCTCATTTGAAATACCTCTAGCTGTGTGAAGAACTCAAGAACTTCACTTAGAGTTGACATCTTTTCTGGGCCAAAGGACACATCTGCCACAGAAAGGCAGTAGCGGAGAAACTGCTTTCCATGTCAGAGGGAGCTGAGAAACTGCTTTCAATTTCCTAGGCCTTTGCTGCTTCCTCTGAGACTTTTGATATGATTTTATCTGGGTAAGATTTCTGGCTTTTGTAAGTCTGATTTGACAATCTGATCATCTGTGTTGGCTTGGATGCAGTACTTCTTTAGGCTCATTTAACAGTATTCTGTTGATATTTATAAAAATGTGTGTGAATTTTACCAAGGCAGCTGAATTCATGCCTCTCCCTCTCAATTTCCTTAGGGAGAACACTTTAGAACACTTTATTTTCTCATTTGATTATAAAATATTTGAAGGAAATTCAAGCTCAGCTTTACAATGCATTAGTAACTTAAACAGTTTGCATTTTAAGCAGGTTTAAATTGCATCAGTAACTTTTATTTCAAAAACATATATATTCTTTCAGAGAACAATGCTAACTAAGGACATAAATGGGCAATTGTTGAACTTAGTATTATAGACAGATGATTTCATTAGATATTATAATCAGATATCTGTGAATAAAGACTCCATCACACACTGCACTTGGCCTTACAGTATAAAAGAGCCAAGTATCCATTTATTATAAATGGACTGTGGTGACATTAGCTGTTCTGAGAGTTCCTGGAAATATGGTTATTCTATCTACCTCTTAAGGGGAACAAATGATATTTACTGCCTCAGAGGCTCTGATGAGTAGATGGAGAATGGCATGGAAGACGGTAGTAGAATCAAGTTATGAGAACAAGATGTATTGCCATGTTTGCTGCAAAGGCAGACTGAACACAATGAGTCTCAGAAGATAGCATATAAATCAGGATATTCTTACATAAGAATATAGGAGAGATCTTTAATGGAACTGATTTCATAGCCTTTTTGAGTCATAAAAAGTCTACTTGAAAAGCTGCAATAATAATTAGACATCTGCCAAATTTTCAGGGTTGATGTTTGCTGGAAGACTGCGAACTCTCCTGAAATCTTTTTTTTTTTTTTTTAAACATTTTCTCAGCTAATTACAAAAGTTTTTTTTTGTTTTTCTAAATCAGAGTGTTCTATTTGAATCCTTTTAATAAAAAATACAAATACACTGAGAAGAAAGAAGAAACATGATATACTTCCCTGTTGGAATTTCTGTTAAATTAAAGATTTCAACTCTATTGAAATGCAAGTTGTAATTTTAAAATAGCTATATTGCCATAAGTGTTTTAAAAGTTATTGTGACAGTCTTACTAAAATTTTGCTTTGTAAAAATAAAAAAGGAATCTGAATTTCACAAAAATAACTTTTAAGAAAATAGCAAGCAAGGGTGGAAAGAAACACATTTGCCCAATTCATCACAACACAGATAATTTTACACTAAATGCATTAGGTTTCAAGAAGTGTGAAAATTCAAAATTTTTTTTGCCATCCCATCAGCAGAATTTCTTCATTCACTGCTTTTTAAAAAAGTGAATAAATTGGGCTTTTCTGAAATATAGTAAAGATATTTTCTCATAAATTAGAATCCTGTGAAGGATATTTTTTCTCTGCCCACTCGTGCAATTACCACTTCATTTTAGCAGCATGTTTTGATTTGTTCTTATGTGTGTGCACAACATGTTCAGTAATGGTGAAAGAGATGTCTTTATAGTAGTTTCATAAAAATTCTGTGAATTTAAGAATATCTCTTTACTTCTAACCAAAATGCTGGAGATGTAAGTGTGCAGAACTAGTAACCTGGCTTACAAACGAATCCTGAAATGCTTCTGGTGCACAGTATAGGTGTTACGTTCACTCTTCTGTCTGTCTTCCATTTAAAGGCAATGTGAGCTATCTAATCCTCTGAGAATGAAGCCCACTCAGGTTATTAAAACAAATGAAGGAGGCCAGATGATAGACAGAAGTCACAGATCCAAACACTGTCTAAGGCTGCAGTCTCTGTTCAGTACCAGCTGATGGTGACCATGCATGTATCAAGTCCAGTCAGGTAGAATCTTTGTTTCAAGGCATTTGTGAGATGTCACCACTGTTATGTGAAATCTCTCCATATTAAATGTTGACCAGGAAAATAATAAGCATAGATTATTCCTAAAAACTGCTAGTTTTCCATATCTAATACATAGGGAGTTTGTATTATATGTTCCTACCAAGCTTAAAAAAAAATAAAAAAAAAAACCTGAGATGTAAAAACCTAAAATTAATTAGTTTATCTTCATGATATAGCATCTTCATTAAATTTTATTTAATGTTCTATATTTGGTTCCCATTGAGAATTGATATGAAAAATGACACTGTGAGAATATATTTGAATATGCTACAAAACATGTCAATAGATGTGCTTTATTGGCTGTTAAGTGTTACTTTTATCAGGATTCATGAGACAAATTCATTTTAGATTTTTAAGTCCAGTAAAAAAGGTTTTTTTTTTTAACATAATGAGAATTACGTAATACATAATTCCCTTTAAGAATGAGCAAATATCAAAGGAAGTTCACTTAAAATTTATTCTCAGAGTAATTACATGTATTCTAGAGAGTGATAATTTGTATCTTTCTCCATTTATAAGATTTTAGATTTCTTACTCTCTCTGTAGCTTAATATATATATATATACAGAGAGAGAGAGAGACATATAGATATTGATATACATAGGTTTGTGTATGTGTGTTTTAAGTGGTTTGCATCATAATTTGGGTTGTAATATATGATTTTAAGGTAGAAATAAAATTTTTTGAATTTTTTCTGTTACAGTATCTGTAAAATGTTGATACTTTATCAAAATCTTAAGACATCTGAGTAAGAATCGAATTTTGTAATAAAATTGGGAAGTGGCAAATTACATTTAAACGCTTTTTCTTTCCTTAACTAATCTATAATAGTTTATTAATCAATGATAATCAATGATAATGGCTAATATTACCCCTCTAGAAAATGCTTATTATTTTTACATGCATACTTCTAAAACATAAAGTAATATGAAACAAAAATAACAGTATACACCTTCAAAGAAGATATTTGTGGGCTGGTATGCTTTTTTTTTTTTGAGACGGAGTTTCACTCATGTTACCCAGGCTGGAGTGCAATGGCGCAAACTCGGCTCACCACAACCTCCGCCTCCTGGGTTCGGGCAATTCTCCTGCCTCAGCCTCCTGAGTAGCTGGGATTACAGGCACGCACCACCATGCCCAGCTAATTTTTTGTATTTTTAGTAGAGACGGGGTTTCACCATGTAGACCAGGATGGTCTCGATCTCTTGACCTCGTGATCCACCCGCCTCGGCCTCCCAAAGTGCCGGGATTACAGGCTTGAGCCACCGCGCCCGGCCTGCTTTTTAATGCCATTCTGTTGTATTCCCCTCTCAAAAAAGCTAGTGATGTGTGTGTGTGTGTGTGTGTGTATCAGAGTATATACATATATACTCTCTCTCTCTATTATATATATATAAATGGACTGTAGTGACATTAACTGTTCTGAGAGTTCCTGGAAATATGGCTATTCTATCTATGGTTATTCTATATATATCTCACTGGTTTTACTCTGTGTTGTTATTTGTATAATTTCTCTGTTTAGGTAGGGCAGCTTAAATAGTCTATGAAAATTGTATTTATTGTTGAGGAAAATTATGCTTCATAATTTTAGACAGGAAATAAATCTTCCAAGAAAGTGTTAGAAGTTTGGGATTGCATTCCTTTTTAAAATTAGCTTTATCTGAGCTGGGCACGGTGGCTCAGGCCTGTAATCTCAGCACTTTGGGAGGCCAAAGTGGGTGGGTCACCTGAGGTCAGGAGTTTGAGACCAGAGTAACCAACATGGTAAAACCCCGTCTCTACTAAGAATTAGAAAAATCAGCCGGGCATGATGGTGCACACCTGTAATCCTAGCTACTCCGGAGGCTGAGGCAAGAGAATCACTAGAACCCAGGAGGTGGAAGTTGTCATGAGCTAAGATCATGTCACTGCACTCCAGCCTGAGTCACAAAACGAGACTCTTTCTCAAAAAAAAAAAAAAAAAAAAAAAAAATAAGCTTTCTGTGTTTATTAAATTCACTAGACAAAATATATCAAGTTTAGTTAGATCATATATTTTGTAGGGGGTGGTTTCAGGCATGATTGCAAGTGGGCTTAAATTTTGTTTTAGAACAGGTCCACTTCTTTTGAATCTTTGTATCCTTTGTAACCTAAGGAAAATGATAGGTGTATTTTATGTGTTCTACAGAGGTTTTTTGAACTCTTTTAAAGATAGACCACGTTTAAATAATTTTGAAAACAGTGACATCAGAAAAATATTTTGTGTATTACTATATACTTTTGAGTTAAGCTGACATAATTTGTATCAATATACTTATTTCAAGTTAGAAACAAAGCTTTCTGAATTATTATTAAATAACTTCTTCCTATATTTTGATAATAATAAATGGAATTAGATATTGTTTTAAATTTCCATTTTTAATATAGCCAATGTATGTTCATTATTGAGATGTTCTTAAAGTCCAATGGGAATGCTCTAAATTGGTCTTGAAAACCATTAAGAAATTGCAATTTTCAAATTTGTTTCAAAATTTATACATTTAAGATACTTTTTTTAAAGACCTTTATTTTTGCAAATATTTCTGCTAGGATCATGGTGATCACCTTTTTATTGACTCCAAAGGGAACATTTTCTTTCAATGATTCAGAGAAAATGCTTTTCCTAGCAATGCTAAAGAAACAGGCTTTTTTCTTATATCTAAAAGAAGCTTTCTATTCTCTATCAAGGGCTTTTTTCCCTGTGCTAAGTAAATAATGGATTAAAAGATAGAGTTGCCAGCTTCCCCACTTTGCCTTTCTAATCTTCACAGTAGAAAAATATGTACTTAGGAAAAAAGGCTCAGTGTTCATAATTTTGTAGTAATTTTCAGAAAATTAACATAGCATATTTCTAAGTTTCCTAGTGGCTGCAAACTTGAGTATCTGTAGGGAATCAGCGGAGTACATATTAATTAATTTGGCCCAAATGCTGCTTGTAATTGATATCCTTTGAGAAAAAGACCTTAGTTTTGTGTATTAAGTTGTGTTGCTATTTCTTTCATTTGCTTTGCCGCTGAATCCCTTACTCTTGTTCACACATCATGTGAAGAATATTGCACTTTCAGTTCTTGATTCAATTCCATGTTTCTCTGCCAAGTCCCATCTAGGCATCTGACATGTAAAAAGCATACATAATTGTACAGACTAATAGCTAATGAATAATTAAATTTTCTCTTCATTCAGTTTAATGAGAATATTTCTCTGGTAAAAGTATGCTACTGTTACCAGAATGCAGTAACATATTGTATGAGGAAGGGAACTGAATGCATGGATTAATCATTAATGTCTGGAGATTAGTTATTTTCTAGTTAAAGTGTATTAAGAGCTGGCGGATGAGTTTCTAGCTTATGGCTTATTTGAGATTCTCCACTGTTCAGGTCTACTATTCATAATCATGTATAAAAATGTTCACATTTCCATGTGGTATGGTAAAAGAATCAAATTGTTCTGTGAAGGTCTCTCTTTTCATGTCAGCTTTGCTTTTATTAGCATACGATTTTCATGACTTTGAAGAAGTCACTAGACTTCTATAAACTTTTACTTTCTCATTCATGCTAGCCTTTCTTTATGGAACTAACAGGAAATTCAAGTGAGATAATGTATGCAATATTATTTTGTAGTCTAAAAAATGTTATGTAAAATGTCAGGGCTTTTGCCACTGTTGTTGGTAATCATTATTGATTTGATTATCTAAACATTCTGTAAGATAGTCAAGGCAAATTCATTTTCTTATTTAACAAATAATTATAAATCAACCATAGTGCTTTAGATCTTAATCATTCAACAGTGATTAAATAAAACAGGAACTTCTGCCTTCCTGGAGTCCCTATCCCAATGCCAGAAATAGAAAATGTGTAGTTACATAGATAATAAATAGTTAAATATGTAGTTAAAATACATAATACATAGTTTATAGTTAATAAGTAAAGATCAGTCACTTATACATGTAAAGATAAGAATAAAACAAAGTGATGTATTTGAGACTTCTTAAGATAATAATTAAGAAAGCTCTGAGTACTAATGTTAATTGAGATTTGAGTGATGAAGAGGAGCCACTTACATGTAGAACTAGAACAAGAACATTTCCATAAACAAATGCCCTGGGTAAACAAGGAATAGAAATAAGTCCTGTGGAGTTGAACATAATGAGCAATGGGACCAGGGAGGGAAATCTTAGATGCTGCTTCATTTGTGACATCTTCCTTGTACTCCAGCTCCCAGATCTTCTTGTACATCCATGCTATGCCTTCTCATTATAACCCCTACTTCTTCTGTAATATCACACTTAGTTGTCATTGTTCTATTAATTGTCTATTATTCTTATTAAACTCTAAGCTGGGAGGAAGCCAGGGACATTTTTTGTTTCTCATTATTATATCCCCAGTACCCAGAATGACTTAGTCTCTGGTAGATACAGAAAATTATTTGATGAATGAAAAAAAATTAACCAATTAATGAAGTGTTATCAAGGCCAGTTGTTCATGGGGTCAAGAATATTTATCTTTTTAAGTTTAAAAAATATATATTTAAAAATTTATTATTATTTTTGTAGAGACAAAGTCTTGCCGTGTTGTCCAGACTGGTCTCAAACTCCTAGATTCAAGTGGTTCTCTCACCTTGGCCTCCCTAAGTGCTGGGGTTGCAGGCATGAGCCACTCTGCCCAGCCAAGAATATTTTCAATATTCTTTCCACTACTCCTTAACTACAGTCTTAGTTTGTTTGTACTGCTATAAAAAAATACTTCAGTCTGGTTAATTTATACAGAACAGATATTTGTTTCTCACAGTTCTAGAGACTGGAAAATCCAAGATCAGAGTGCTGCCAGATTCAGTTTTTTTCTCTTCTTTTCTTTTCTTCTCTATCTTTTTCTTTTCTCCTCTGTCTTTTTTTGAGATGGAGTCTCACTCTGCTGCCCAGGCTGGAATGCAGTGGCACCATCTCGACTCAATGCAACCTCTGCCTCCCGGATTCAAGAGATTCTCCTGCCTCAGCCTTTGGAGTACATGAGATTACAGGCACCCACTACCATAACCGGCAAATTTTTGTATTTTTAGTAGAGATGGGGTTTTACCATGTCGGCCAGGCTGGTCTCGAATTTCAGACCTCAGGTGCTGGGATTACAGGTGTGAGCCACAGCGCCTGGAAGGAAGGGCGAGGGCCCATTCCTCACAGCTGGTGCTGTCTAGGTGTCATCACATAGTGGAAGAGATAGAAAGGGCCCCTAGTCTCTTTTGCGTTTGTGACTTCTGCCATGTGAGGATGCAGCAAGAAGGTATAAGACCTCATTAGACACCAAATCTGTGGGCTCCTTGACCTTAGACTTCCCTGCCTCCCTTACACAGACTGCAGTGTTTTGTTATAACAGTGGTATTGGACCAAGACAACCACCTTCATTAAAAGAAATGATCTCTGTCTTAAAAGTCTGACAAATATCTTCTATTCTCTAATTTAGTATATACTAGTGAGTATATGTAATTATTGGTTAGTGAAATATTTGAAATAATGGTAAATGCTTTTTCCAGTTGGAGTTGCATTTGTGGAGAACTTCAGTGAAACAAAATAGGGATTCCTAGGGTTTGTGTGAATTAACATTTGTTATTGAGATCTTGTGCCTTTATATTATTCACATGAATACATATGAGTAATCATATTTTACATAACATCCCTTAATGACAGGTATATTCATTTTTACAAGGAAATGGAAGTACACAGTATTTGAGACACTAGTTTGAAATCATAAGGCTTCAAGTTGCCCATGTTAGTTTCAAACCTAGATTTTCTAACTGTGGTAACATTTCTGTTTTTAACCTCACTTACCTATGCTGTCCTTTATATTTACATAATGCTATATATGGCTACTCAACTATTATAAAAAAAAATCATGTTTTGAGTCTTTTTTTTCTTTTTAAGATTATAAATGTGTAAATGTTGATTTTTTTACTTATGCTCTCTTGCTGGTTTCTCTGTTTAATTTTCTTGATACATGTGGCAATATTCCTAGAGGACCAGGAAAGATTCTAGTCACAAATGCAAACAAGTTTTAGATTTACTAATATCAAGTTCTCATTAAAGAAAGTATGGAAGACAATTGATATGGTTTGTCTGTGTCCCCAGCCATATCTTACCTTGAATTGTAATAATCCTCATATGTCAAGGGTAGGGCCAGATGGAGGTAATTGAATCATGGGGTGTTTTCCCCCACACTGTCCTCCTGATAGTGAATAAGTCTCATGAGTTCTGATGGTTTTATAAATGGGAGTTCACCTGCACAAGCTCTGTTGCCTGCCTCCATGTAAGATGTGCCTTTGCTTCTCCTTTGCCTTCCTCCTTGATTGTGAGGCCTCCCCAGCCATGTGGAATTGTGAGTCCATTAAACCTCTTTTCTTTATAAATTACCCAGTCGTGGCTATGTCTTTATTAGCAGCATGAGAACAGACTAACAAAACAACCAAATTTATTGTGCCTATGAATGAAGATGAAAGGAATAGCTGACTTCTATAATTCTCCAACAAATAAAGAATGGTGCTGAGAATTGAAAGAAATGCAGAAAATGATAGTGATGTGCTACTGATTTATTTTGCTTTCTGGTTGCTGCCAGGACATTAGCTTAATGTTAAGCCTTTAATAATATAATATGAAACAATTACTTTTATAATAAATTCATTATGTTTCAATAATCAAGCCTCAATTCTTTTTTTTTTTTTTTTTTTTTTGAGATGGAGTCTCAGTCTGTCACCAGGCTGAGTACAGTGGCACAATCTCAGCTCACTGCAACCTCCTACTCCCTGGTTCAAGCCTGCCTCCCAGGTTGCTGGGATCACAGGCACGCGACCTCACACTCAGCTAATTTTTATATTTTTAGTAGAGACAAGCTTTGACCATGTTGGCCAGGATGATTTCCATCTCCTGACCTCGTCATCCACCCACCTCAGTCTCTCAAAGTGCTGGGATTACAGGCATGAGCTAGTGTGCCTGGCCTCTTTTTTAAATTGTATGTTCATTGTAACAAGTTTGAATAAGTCAGAGAGGTATAAAAATGAAGCTTTTATACATTAATCCCAATGGTTTAATTGTAAATAATTTCTACTTCTGCATTATTTTTAGTATTAGAGAAAGTATTATATCAATCTGTTTTTAATAGAGAATCATTTCTCTAGTCAATTTGAAGAAGGAAAATTGATTTTGGAGAATGTATTGACATTTGAAAAACACAGATTTGAAATTCAGAGCTGTGAAATATAATTGGTATTATAAACTATTCTCATTACATTTTAGAAACTAAAATGAAGAAAGACATGTAATAATAACTAAAAATAACAATACATGTAAAACATATTTTAAATAAAAATATTGTTTAACTGTTACCTTTCTTAAGAGTGAGATTTATCACAGTAATTATCAGAGGATAATCACCAATTTGGTCTTTATAGTTTCCAGAAAAGCAAGTTTATTTAGAGAAAATTGACTATAACATTATAAATGCAATATAATAACAATTCAGAATTATTGAATTTATTTGGGATAATAACATGGCTAATAATTGATATTATGATATAATATAAAAAGTTTTTCTGGAAAGTTCTGCCAGAAATACTTTCAACCAAAATCTATGAGTCACAAATAATGAGGAAGAAAGAAAGATGAAAGTCTTAACCATCTTGCATTTGAGACAGAGAAATTATTCAGTAAACATCAAAGAGGTTGAAACACACTTATTGAATGGGAATTTTCCAGTTCTTATTGCTGATTATACTTCAAGAGACAGCCACAAGGTATTTCATCTAATGTAAATTATAGTCACAACTTATAAGCTATCTTTCTGATGATTTTGTTTCAAGTTAACTACAGAAAAAAAAAGAATGAGAATTTTTATAACACCCAGAAAACTTTGTTCAGTAAAAGCCAGCAAGAAAGAGGAACTTTAACTTTTTTTGAAACTAAATTCATAGATTTTCTGATTTTTCTGTTAAGATCTGGATATTGTAAATGGTAAATCCTGTATCCAAGAAACACAGATCTGTATTTTTTCTCATCTCAATTAGAAAAATTTAGATGAGATACAGATGGATTTAGTACTTGAACTAAGAAGCCTCATGGTCCATGTTATTGTGCTTATCTGTCCCAGGCCTTCTTGTTTAGATCTTGTTTTTAGGCTTACCTGACTTATCCCCTGTTCAATTTCATGTTTGCCTCTTTTCCCTGTGTCCCTGTCTTAGCTGAAACCACAGTTATCAGCCAGAGATATTCACTTTGCCAGTATTCATTCTGCAGCATCTTCACTGACTGGCCACATGAATACCTATCCCATCACAGCCTCTTTATTTAGAAAGGCATGAGGAGGCAGTGACTGGTGTGTTGTGTGCATGGATAGGCAATGGTGGGCTGTCAAGTATTGAACAGCTTGCTCTCTAAAAACCAAAGTTCTGATGTGTATTTGCCAATTTCTGCAATGTAAACACTCCCACCAGTGCTGATTTCAGGGACATTGCTTAATGCAGAATTGGGAAGAGATATGCAGTAGTCTTTCAACATAGTATAATATTTCCATTCTATAGATACAATTGAGGCAAATAAACTCAAGACCATAAAAACAGAAAAATGTAGAAAGTGGAAAGGTATGCATAATTATCACCTTTTTTTATAATACAATTTATTTAAGTATAAATTTATATATTTATATATTTAGTAATTACTTTGTTTAAAATCAGCTGGCATAATTCATAAAAATTTAACTATCTACCCTCACCAACTGTTACAGACTGGATGCATCACATCACTGGAAGAGGGGCAGATAGTAGGCTAGGAGTCTGTTGCCTCAATTCAGATGTAGAGCCTGGGCCATAATAGTGATGGAGACCAGGAAATGGAGGAAAGCTTGAGATGATGCCAAGGACACAGGGGAGATATGAGAAACTGTTCAAGGCAAGACAGGTCTCTTTTTTAAGAGACGGAAAAACTATAATCAAATGAGAATATGGTATCTGGAATTAGCAAAATTGGAAAGTCTATTTGGTCTGGATCAAAGTGCTGCTAAATTTACAAGTGTTTTGGTAAAATAATAGCAGATAATTAAAGATGGTGGTAAAAGAGGGACTCAAAGCTATCTACTTTAGCCATATGGGAGTCAAGGGAAGTTAGTGAATATAGACCAGTTTTTTAGAAGAGTGTGCATATTTTAAATGTTGGAGAGATTTGATTTTATTTTAATAAAAAGGAAACCAGTGTAAGAATTGAGGTTAAGGTTACTAGAATGGTATAATTTGCTGTGTATTAAATCTAATTTTTCTATTAAGAACTCAGAAGATAAAAATCAGTGCTTAAAATGAGCTCTTTCCAATGTGATGTTGTATCATCTGAAAATGCAATAACTAATAAGAATTTCTTATTGAAAAGACAAGATTAATGCCCAGAGAGATTGGAAAAACTGGCCTAATGACCACAATTTCTTCTTCTTTGACCTTTATACTTTAAAATATCTCTTTAGGCTCACCAGGTTAAAGTGGGCTCAATTAAATTTACTGGCTTTTAGCTTAGAATTTGTTCAGCATCATCTGTTTCTTAAGAGAGTTTTGTTACTTAGGGGAATTTTAAAAGAACCCAGTGTTGCAGAACTATTTATTGGCCCACACTTCAAAAACAAAATGCAATTTCTTTTGAGATTCTATTGTTGAAGAGCCCTGGAGGCCTGTTGTGTTGTGAAGTCTTCTGTCTTTTTTCAAAGACTGATGTTCCACATCTTCCATGATTGAGCAAGAAAGTGACAGCAGGCGAGTTGGAAATTTACAGGTCAACAGACACTCAGTGGTGTAAATTACATTACTTTGAAGGGTACAGCTATTGCTGATCTCTTTGGAAATCTAATTTTACTCAATAAATTCCTTCCATCTTACAAATATTATTTTCAAAGAAGAGGTGACGGCTTTAGAGAATAGAAACATCCATAGCAGGATACAACAAAGGGAAGAAAAATTTAACTTTAACTATGTGTTTAAGGACCTAAGTCTCTGTTAGTGTCACTAAATAATCCACATACAAATTAGTTTATCATTTTTGCCTACGATGAATGAGGGAGGGTACAGAGCAAGATTAGATTCCATTAAAGTGCTGAATAGGATTGGTTATTTAGCAATCCATATCAAGAAATTACTAACAGAATTATTTGTATAGACCCAGATTTCATCTTTCTCCTTCCTTTATTTGGTGATTTCATCTAAAAGTGTTGTGTATATGTTTGTGGTCGGTGTGTTAAAAAAAGGGTACTTATCTATCTACTAATTTCTAATCTGTGAAATGAGAGTTAAAGAGTTTGTTGGCTGTACCCTAAAAGCCCTATTGGTAATTCTTGCAGCCTTTACAGAAGGACATAATGGAGAACATTAGACAGGCTAGGAAATACGATAGGCATCTAAAGTGGCCCCCTATGATGTCCTCCTCTTGATCTTAATGGTCATGTATAATCTTCTGCCCTTGACTGTTGGCTGGACCTATGAACTTACTTTTAATGAATACAATACAGAAGAAAACGATGGGATGCCATTTTAGAGATGAGCTACAAAAAGACTCTACTTCTGTCCGTACTGTTTGTCCTCTGTTATTATCTCACTTGCTCTAAACAATTAGTTGCCTTCTTATGTGTTACCCTCTGAAGAAGTCCATTACAAGAAACTGAGTTAGTAAGGTGATCTCTGACTAACAGCAGCAAGAAACTAAATTCTACTGACACTCACCTGAGTGAGCCTGGAAGCAGATTCCCCCAGTCAAACCATAAAAGATGAGTGCAGCCCCAGTTGACACCTTGATTATAACCTGTGAAAGACTCTAAGCCAACTAAATAGCATCCAAATACCTTCCTTGCAGAAACTAAGAGACACTAATTTTTTTTTTTAGGCCACTCAGTTTTGGTAAATATGTTATATAGTAATAGATAACTAATACTGAGTCAATCCCTTTTTATGGCTACTTCATGTCCACCATTTTGCACAAATAGGCACTTAGTAATTATTTGCTGAACTAAATTAGTTCCTCAGTAATAAATGTATCAACCAAGGGCCAGGTGGGAAATAGAAGGTAGCTCAAAATGAATAACTGAGAACAGTTTAATAAAGGGACTAATGAATGAAGAATGGGAAGAGTTACGGAAACCAACAACGGATAGTGAAATATTCAGAATCTAATCTTAGTGGAAACTGTCAACACCTGCAGGCCTAAAGGGGCGAGAGGGAATGGTGCTATGGAAGAGAACAAGGATTTCTATTCCAAGAATTTCTGCTCTTCTGTGTGTATGTGTGTATTTAAATTAAAAGTGAGAACATTTTGTAAATGTTGTTTTATTTCTTGCTTTTTGCCATTTAACTTTGTATTGTGGGTGTGTGAATACATATATGTCAGAAATATTTAAGCGATACAGGCACATATGCACATACTCCTATTAAAAACTTTTAAAATATCATTTTAATGACTGTATTCACTTCAGATGTTGTTTTATTTGATATTATTAGCTTGGATTTTGAAGTATAATACATTTACATTAATAATGTTGATGCAGGATTTTCCTTAGCTCCTTTGCCAGAATTGTGATAGGGATGCCCCATTTACTCAGTCCACAATGCTCAACCCCTTGTGGGAGGGAAACCTGTGAGGGAGTGCTAGATCCTGCTGGCCACTGCAGGCATTGGCAGAAGAAAGATCTGAGTAGGGCCCGTGGTGTTGCTCAGGTTGGGATGCCTGCAACCCCAAAGCCCCAGAGGGGTATTACAGTGCTCCCTCAGTTCTGCTGTCCATGGATGGAAGTGTGTTAGCAGTTCAGTTGGCTCCTTGCCTCATCACATGGGGTGGCTGCCCTCTGCCAGTGAGAGCAAACGGTTGGTGTGATAGCTTTTTTGGTTACCTGTACTTGGTGGTTCACAAGCTCTTGTCTGGTGTCCAAGAAGAATGAGGTTGCACAGACAATTGAAGAGTGGTGAAGGTGGAGAATTTTATTGATCAATGAAAATGGCTCTCAGCAGAGAGGAAAGCTGAAGAGGGAATGGGAAGGGCAGATCATTGTCTCCAAGGTCAGGTCATCTCTTCCCCAAAGTCTGTCCATCTCTCTCTCTACCAACTGAATCTGGGATCTTTATGGGCACAGGATAGGGGTGGGGTGGGCTATAGGTAGTTTTAGAAAAGGGAAAATTTTATTGGTTAAAAAGGCACTATTCAGAAAGAACCAATCAGAGAGAGTGGGTAAGCTGGATGGAAATTCTCACTTTGAGCCACAGGTTTCAGGGTGTGTGTGTGTTTTTTTGCTTGAAGGTGGGGTTTCATCAGGGACCTTCCCTATCTGCCTAGACATTTGGCTGCCTCCTATCACTATCAGTGTGGCTCTACAATCTACTATCTACTTGATTTTGAAAAAATTGTCTAAATCCTGGAAATAATAATGGTTCCTCTTTATTGAATGCTTGCTATTTGCTGGTCTGCTCTAAGTGCTTTACATGTTTTAAATCAATTTTTCTCTTTTGACAAATGAAAACTCTGAGGCATAGATAAGTTAATAATTCCTTGTATGTACAGGATGAGAAAATGGTAAAACCAGGATTAAACTTTAGGCAATTGGCCTCCACAGCATGTGCTGTTAACAATGCCATTAGACTGCTACATAGAGTTAAAGGTGCATACTTCTCAGACAGTGAGTATAAGGTTTAAATGAGATAATGCATAGAGTAAGCAAACATTAGATAGTATTTTCTCTATAGTTTGCTGCCTTAAAAACAAATTGTGGTAAAATACACATAATAATACAATTTTTAAGTGTACAGTTTAGTGGCATTAAGTATTTCACATTGGTGTGCCATCACCACTATCATCCCTCTCCAGAACTCTTTTTATTTTGTGAAAGTGAAACTCTGTATCCAATATATAGAGTTTAACAATACCTCCTCATTTTCCTATATGCTTAGACTCTGGCAACTACTTTCTGTCTTTATGAATTTCATTACTCTAGGTATCTCATATAAGTTAAATCAAATGGTAGTTGTTTTTTGACTGGCTTAGTTCACTTAGCCTAATGTTCTCAAGGTTCATCTGTATTGGACCATGTGTCAGCATTACTTCCTTTAAGGCTTAATTTATATTCTATTGTATGTATGTACCACCTTTTAAAAGATCTATTCTTCCATTAGCGGACACTGGCTTTATTCTATCTTTTGGCTATTGTGTACTCCTCCTTTGAATGTGGGTGTAAAGATATCTTTTTGAGATCCCAGAAGGGAACCCAATGCCTTGAAAAAAAGGATCCTGCCCTGGCAGAGTTAACCACCTGCTGAGCGATGAGCTCTTGGGTTCTGAATAACCAGCAGCCATATCCAGGTACTATGTTGAGGGCTTTGAGTGAAACACTAAAAGTTAGCTTCCGGTAAAAGTTAGCTTCGGGTAAAACTCAGCACATTCTCAGCTGTGGTGGCTATGGTGCAAGGTCCTATCTGCTTGAGAAAAGCAGGGGGAAAAGTAAAGGGAAGTTAGTCTGACACCTTAGGTACCAGCTCAGCCACAGCATGAAAGAGTACCAAGTGGGTTCTTGGGGTCCCCAGTTCCAAGACTTGACTCTTGGATGGCATTTCTGGGCCTTCCCTGGACCAAAAAGAGACCACTCCTTTGAAGGGTGAGTCCAATGCCAGGCAGCATTCAGCACAAGCTGATTGAAGAAGGCCTTGGGCTGTAAGGGAACATTGGTGGTAGTCTGGCAGTATTCTCCATGTCTCTGAGGTGGCAGTGGCCATGGGGAGAGGCTCCTCTGCCTTTGAAAGTAGAGGGAAGATTGGAAAGGAATGCATCATGTGGTTTGAGTGCCAGTTCAGCTGCAGTACAGTAGAATACCAGGTAGACTCCTAAGGTTTTTAACTCTAGTCCCTGGGTTCCAGAGGCACCTCCGAACCTACCAGGGGCTGCAGGGAACTCACTTCCCTGAAGGGAAGGATATACACCTGGCTCGCTTTTTCATCTGCTGATTGTAGATCCTTAGGGCTCTGAGTTAACAGAGACTGTAGCCAGGGAATGGTTAGAGAGGGTTTTGGGTCAGACCTAGTGCTGTGCTGGCTTCAGGTCTGATCCAGTGCAGTCCTAGGGAAGGTGGCGAGAAGGGAGCTTCTGTCAGTACAACCCCAGGCTCCAAGTGGCTCAGAACAGAAAGAGAGATTCTATTTGTTTGGAAGACAGTAAGGGAAGACAAAAAGAATCTCTGCCTGGTAATCCATAGGATTCTTCCAGTTCTTGTCCAACCAAGACCATGAAGGCAGTACCTTTATGAGTCTGCAAGAACCACAGCATTACTGAGCATGGCATCCCCTCTAAAGCAATTGCAGCTTAGATTATGATACCTAAGTTCTTCCAAATACCTTAAAATCCTTCCCAGGGCGGATGGGTACAAAACAAGCCCAGACTGCAAAGACTACAATAAATACCTAACTCTTCAGTGCCCAGACACAGACAAACATGTACAAGTATCAAGATGATCAAGGGAAAGATGACTTCACCAAATGAATTAAATGAGGTATTGGGGACCAATCCTAGAGAACTAGAGATATGTGACCTTTTAGACAGAGAGTTCAAAATAGCTGTTTTGAGGAAACTCAAAGAAATGCAAGATAACACAGAGAAGGAATTCAGAATTCTATCAGATAAATTTAACAGACACTGAAATAATTAAGCAGAAACAAGCATAAATGCTGGAGCTGACAAATGCAATTGTCATGCTGAAGAATATTTCCGAGTCTTTTAATAGCAGAGTTGATCTAGCAGAAGACAGGATATTTGGAAATTCACAGTCAGGGGAGATAAAAGAAAAAAGAATAAAAAACAATGAAGTACACCTATAGGATTTAGAAAAGAGCCTCTAATGGCAAGTATAAGAGTTATTGGCCTTAAATGGGAGATAGATAAAGAAACAGGGGTAGAAACTTTATTCAAAGGGAAAATAACAGAGAATGTCCCAAACCTAGAGAAATAAGTCAATATCTAACTACATCAAGGTTATAGAACATTAAGCAGATTTAACTCAAATAAGATGACCTCAGGCAATTAATGATCAAACTCCTAAAGATAAAAGGTAAAGAAAGAATCCTAAAAATAACATCTTAAAAAAACTGGAAAAACTAGAGCAAACCAAACACAACATTAGCAGAAGAAGATAAATAATAAAGATCAGATCAGAAATAAATGAAATCGAAATGAAGAAAAAAATGTAAAAGATCAAAGAAACAAAAAGTTTTTTTTAATGAGTTAAATAAAATAGCCAAACTTTTGGCCAGACTAAGAGAAAAAGGGGCAAGACCCAAATAAATAAAATCAGAGATGAAAAAGGAGACATTACTAGTGATATGACAGAAACTCAGTTTCATCAGTAGCTACTGTGAACAACTATATGCCAAAATAATGAAAAATCTAAAAGAAATGGACAAATTTCTAGATACATACATCCTAACAAGATTGAACCAGGAAGAAATTCAGAACCTGAACAGACCAATAACAAATAACAAGATTGAAGCTTTAATAAAAATTCTCCCAGTAAAGAAAAGCTAGGGATCCAATGGCTTTGCTGATGAATTGTATCAAACATTTAAAAAACTATCACCTATCCCACTCAAACTTTTCTGAAAAATAGAAGAGAAGGGAATACTTCCAAACTTATTTTACAAGACCAATATTACCCTGATACCCAAACCAGACAAAGACATATCAAAAACAAACAAACAAACAAAACTATAGGCGAGTATTTCTGATGAACATTGATGCAAAAAAACCTCAACAAAATACCAGAACATTGGTTCAACAACACATTAAAAGGATCATTAATTATGACCAAGTGGGATTTATTCCAGTGATGCAAGGATAGTTCAACATATGCAAACCAATTAATATGATACAGCACATCAATAGAATGAAAGACAAAAATTGTAGGATAATTTCTATTAATGCTATAAAAGCATTTGACAAAATTCAACATTCCTTTATGATAAAAACCCCACAAAAATTAGTTATAGAAAGAATATACTTCGACATAGTAAAAGCCATATGTGACAGACCTACAGCTAATATCATACTGAATGGTGAAAAACTGAAAACCCATACTCTAAGATCTGGAACATGAATGCCCACTGTCACCACCATTATTCAATTTAGTGTTGACTAGTCACTATAGTCATAGCTGGAGCAATCAGACTAGATAAAGAAATGAAGGGCATCCAAATTGGAAAGGAAGATGTCAAGAACTTTCTACAGACTGGTTGAGCAGTTGTGACCAAAATGCTGATAGTGGTATAGACAATGAAGGTCAGGCTAAGGCTGCGCTCCCAGATGGAAATGAGGAATTTATTGGGAACTGGAGCAAAGGCCACTTTGTTATGCCTTAGCAAGGAATTTGGCTGTACTCTGCCTCTGCCCTAGGGATCTTTGGAAGTTTCAACTTGAGAATTATAATGTAGGACATCTGGCAGAAGACATTTCTAAGCAGTAAAACATTCAAGATGTAGCCTGGCTGATTCTAACAACCTATACTCTTATGAATTGTTGGAACTTACATTTTTTTAAAGGAAAAGTGGAGTGAAACACTTCAGAAAATTTGAAGCATGGCCACATGGTAGAAAAGGAAAGCCTATTTTCAGGGCAGGAATTCAAGCAGGCTGCAGAAAATTGCATAAATAAAAAATGAGCCAGGTGCTAAAATCCAAGACAATGGGGAGAAGTCCTTGAAGGCATTTCAGGGACCTTTGGAGGTATCCCCTTCATCACAGGCCCAGAGGTCTAGGAGGACTGAATAGTTTTATGGATGAGGCCCAGGACCTCTCTCCCCTTTACAGCCTCTGGACGCAGTTTCCTGCATCTCAGTAGCCCCACTTATAGCTGTAGCTCAAAGGGGTCCAGATACAGCTAAAGATGCTGCTTCATAGGGGGCAAGCCTAAACTGTGGTGACTTCTACGTGGTGTTAAGCCTAGGGGTGCATAGAGTATAAGAATTGAGCCTTGGAAACCTCTGCCTAGATTTTAGAACATGTATGGAAAAGCCTAGGGAAGAGCCCTCGTGGAGAACCTCTATTAGGGCAGTGCAGAGGGGGAAATGTGAAGATGAGCCCCAACACAGAGTCCCCCATTGGCTCACTGCCTAGGGTAGTTGTGAGAAGAGGTCCACTGTCCTGCAGACACTGGAATAGTAGATCCACTGACAGCTGGCTTTCTATGCCTGGAAAGGCCACAGGCACTCAATACCAGCCTGTGAAAGAAGCTGTGGGGACTAAACCCTGCAAAGCCACAGGGATAGAGATGCACAAGGTCTTGAGAGCTCACCAGTCATACCAGTGTGCTCTGGATGTGGGACACAGAGTCAAAGAAGATGATTTTGGAGCTTTAGGATTTAATGACTTTTCTGCTGGATTTCAGATTTGCGTGGATCTTCTAGCCCCTTTCTTTCGGGCAATTTCTTTCTTTTGAAATGGGAGGACTTACCTAATTCCTATACACTCATTGTATCTTGAAAGTAACTAACGTGTTTTTGATTTTACAGGCTCATAGGCAGAAGGGGCTAGCCTTATCTCAGGTGAGACTTTGGACTTTTGAGTTAGTGCTGGAGTGAGTTAAGACTTTGGGGATTATTGAGAAAGCATGATTGTATTTTGAAATATGAAAAGGACATGAGATTTGGGGGTGGGCAGGAGGAGAATTACGTGGTTTGGATTTTTGTCTCTACACAAGTCTCATGTTGAATTGTAATCCCCAATGTTGGAAGTGGGACCTGGTGGGAGGTGACTGGATCATGGAGGTGTTTTTCATGAATGGTTTAGCATCATCCACTTGGTGCTGTTCTTTTGACAGCGAGTTCTTGCAAGATCTGGTTGTTTAAAAATGTGATCTCTCTTGCTTCTGTTCCTTCCATCTAAGACTGACCTTTTATCATGATTGTTAGTTTCCTGAGGCCTCCCCAGAAACTGAGCAGATACCAGCAGCATACTTTTTATAGAGCCTGTGGAATCACGAGCCAATTATACTTATTTTCTTTATCGATTACCTGGTCACAGATATTTCTTTATAGTAATGCAAGAACAACCTAATACAGGAAGAATCACATTACCTGACTTAAAATTATATTACAGAGTGGTAGTAACCCAAACAGCATGGTACTGGCATAAAAACAGACACATAGAACAGTGGAACAGAATACAGAACCCAGAAGCAAATCTACACACCTACAGTGAGCTCATTTTTGACAAAGTTGCCAAGAACATACACTAGAGAAAAAAACAGCCTATTTAATAAATGCTGCTGGGTAAACTGGTTAGCTATATGCAGAAGAATGAAACTAGACTCTCACCATATACAAAAATAAAATCAAAATGGATTAAAGAGCTAAATCTAAAACCTCAAATTATGAAACTACTACAAGAAAGCATTGGAGAAACTCTCCAGGACATTAGTGTGGGCAAAGATTTCTTGAAGAATACCCCATGAACACAGGAAACCAAAGCAAACATGGACAAATGGGATCACATCAAGTTAAAAAGCTTTTACACAGAAAAGGAAACAACAATCCAAGTGAAGACAACCCACAGAATAGGGGAAAGTATTTGCAAACAACTTATCTGACAAGGTATTAAAAACCAGAATATATAAGGAACTCAACTGTGTAGGAAAAAAAATCTGACAATCTGATTAAAAAATGGGCAAAAGACTTGAATAGACAAAAGAAGACATAAATGACAAACAGACATAAGAAAAGGTACTCAATGTCACTGATTACCACAGAAATTCAAATAAAAACCACAGCGAGATATCATCTCACCACAGTTAAAATTGCTTATATCCAAAAGAGAGATAATGACAGATGCTTTCAAGAATGTGGAAAAAACAGAACCCTTGTATATTGTCGTGGAAATGTAAATTAGTACAACCACCAAGGTGAACAGTTTGGAGTTTCCTCAAAAACCAAAAATAGAGGTAACAGATGATCTTATACCCACAAGAAAGGAAATCAGTATATCAAAGAAACACCTGCACTCCCATATTAGTTGCAGCACTAGTCACAAAAAATAGCTAGGATTTGGAAGCAACCTAAGTGTTCATCAATAGTTGAATGAATAAAGAAAATGTGTTACATATACACAATGGAGTACTATTCAGCCATTAAAACATGAGATTCAGTCATTTGAATAAATAAAGAAAATGTGTTACATGTACACAATGGAGTACTATTCAGCCATTAAAACATATGAGATTCAGTCATTTGCAGCAGTATGGATGGAACCGGAGGTCACTATGTTTAGTTAAATAACCCAGGCACAGAAAGACAAACTTTGCATGTTCTCGCTTATTTGTGGGATCTAAAAATCAAAGCAACTGAACTTATGAACAGAGAGAGCAGAAGGCTGAGAAGGGTAGTTGAGAAGGGTAGTTGGCGGGGGGTAGTGCTGGGGAGGAAGAGGGGATTGTTAATGGATAAAACAAAAATGTTAGAATGATTGAATAAGGCCTAGTATTTGATAGTGCAACAAGGTAACTATAGTCAATACTAATTTAATTTTGTATTTTAAAATAAAGGCTATAATTAGATTATTTATAACACAAAGGATAAATGCTTGAGGGAATGGAGACCCTATTTTCCATGAAGTGATTATTATGCATTGCATACCTGTATCAAAACATCTCATATTCCCTAAATATTTATACCTACTATGTACCCACAAAAATTAAAAATGACAAAGTAACAAAATTATGAAACTATTGCATCGTTCTTCTCACTTTTTGAAAGGTACTAAGAGACATAAATTTAGGAGAAAATTGTCTTGAACAGTGCTGAATACTTGTTTATAGTTAAGTAGCTAAGAAAATTTTGAAGGTTAAATTAAATAGCATATTATAAATATCAAACATCAATTTGCAACCAGTTTTGAAAAACAGTACAAGGCCAGTTTAATTATTTTCAGCATTATGTCCTCATAATTAGAATTCATTTCACTTTCAGATTATACTTCATCCTGGAAAGTGTGCTTGCTGCAGAATTAGGCAAAGGATACTGAATGTTTAATGAAAAAAATCTGCGTAAATGCATTATTAAGAAATGGTTGTAACAGAAGCCACTTTCATTACTATGTACTCCTTTGATACACACTAAATTTGCTAAAGAAGGAGTGCATTTCCTGATATTTTAATGTTTTCCTTTTCTATTTATAACTTGTTTGACGTTTGATCAGGACATTGGACCTGTCCCTTTATTATTACAAACCATGCTATAATTCTGTGCAGGACTGTTTGAAAATTGAATTAATCAACATGCATGAAAGCATATAAATATATGGTTCCTTAAAAAGAGATTGGAGAAAGGTTTCAACATAATACTTTTTCAAATATTTTTGCTAACTTCGTTTCCCGTCCTCAGGCAGCAGTCTACCCACTAGCCGCCTCTCCCCATTGCCATTTGAGTCGTAATTATGGACTTCTCTCACTGCCTTCAGATGGGAATGCTAGGGAGCCAACGAAGGATTAAGATTTTGA
This sequence comes from Sapajus apella, assembly GCF_009761245.1. NCBI lineage: Eukaryota > Metazoa > Chordata > Mammalia > Primates > Cebidae > Sapajus > Sapajus apella. Next base: position 42,188,757 of record NW_022436942.1, read on the forward strand.
TCCCTTAAGATGATTACTGGAAAGCTCTAGAAAAGGCCTTACTCTGAGAGTCATGGCATGGGGATGCCATTATCCGTTGGGAAAAGGCATGCATGTTAGTGTGGTTTTAATTCCAGAATCTTGGCTTTAACTTTAAGCATCCAATTCTAGAGAACACAGAGCTTAGAATACACTCTATAAACCTAAGAATGGGAAAATTTTTGGTTTAACTTCTACTTTCCCTTAAAAAGTACACAAGAATGAAAGGAAAAGTAATTGGAGCAAGAGTTCTTAAGAAAGATCTACTGTCCCATTTTCTACGCTAAATTCTTGAGAGAAAGTAGGGGGACACAAAGTTCAATGGAAATGCCAGAGAAATAGGGGGAGCCAGGTTCTTTAGTACCCAGGACGGCTGTCTGGCCAGCCTTGGTGTAACCTGGTCACAGTCTTGTTGAGAAGGCCAGAGTCTGGCATGTGTGACAGCAGCATTCCAGAGCCCACTCCATATTTCATTATGTGTCCTAGGCAGGGTGCAGAAATGGCTAAGAGAGACAGATGCCTGGAAGAGATCCTTTAATATGCTTGGAAGTTATGGAACTAGAGTGAACATAAATATTTGTAGCTGGGTCAAATGATATAGCCCAACACACACGAGGACAAAGAACAACTTAGCAGATGCATGGAATGGCAGAAAACCACCCTGGGTTAAATGTAGAGATATTCCATGTGTAAGTGGACAATAGCCAGACTATACATAAAAATAGAAATCTGACCCACAACCTTTGTAGCAAACAGTCTGTGAAGCCAAACCAGAACGTCTATAGCAATCAGCCCAAAAAGTTAGGATTTGGATCAATAACTACAAACTTCTCTAACATTTGTGTTGTCGCTCTCCCCACTTCCAACCTAGGATAAAGCTGAATGTGCTCTGCCAACCAATCGCATAGGACTCCCTGCTTCAAGTTAGCCCATCTCCAGCTTTCCCATGCCAAAAATGTCTAATCAGGGCATGCCTAAAGCCTTTTTTCTACTATAAAGCTTTCCCACTCTTCTGCCCGCCTTTGAATTTCTGCCAAGCATAAGCAATGGTGGCTGACTCCTTTGCTATATCAAGTGAACTCTGAATAAATACCCTTTGATTTTTCCTGTTTAGGTGTCTTTATTTCCGTAATACACATTTTTCTGCTGATGCCATGAAATTATTTATAGGCCTTTCCCAAGTCTGGATGCCATCTGGGGATATGGCAAGATGAAGGGGTAAGATAAACCTAAATTGACTAATAATTAACCTAGAGAAACTGAGATTTAAACCAAATGACACTGAGTTTTTTGCACATGTACGATTAAATTTTCTAAAACTAGGCAGAAATGTGAGGTCATGAGCTAAGTTTAAATTTGAAAAGTTTTTTATTTGCTGTTTTTAAAATGTTTCAATGATACAAAACGCATGGCCACGTATACTAATATGCTGGACAAAATATTAATTATATTAGATTTTATTGCCTTTGTCATTTATTTTATATCAAACAAAAAAGATCCAGTATTATTTTTCATTCCTTCTTTCATTCACCAATTATTTATTGAGATTCTACTATTTTCTGGATACCACAAGTACAAAGAATAATGAAAACAGCAACATGGACTAGCAGCCCCAATGAGAACACAGCTTTCTCCTATTACACACATGTGACACAGGGTATGTGCTAACACAGATGTGTTAATGGTATTATTTTTGTTAGATGTTGTTTACTCCAGACTTTATGACTAGTAGAAGAAATGGTGGGTGGGGATGGTGGTCCATATCCAAGTGGACATTATAGCTCTTCTCTTATATTTCTAAGGAGCTGCAATATTTAAAACTTTTAGAAAATTAATGCATGTTCTCATGATATTGTCTCAATAGGTACAATTGAGTGCAACAGAATATCTGAAACTTGGTTCCAAATATCTGAATAACTGAGCACTTAAGTTACCAGTTCAGTTCACAAACTTATTGAAAGTGAATTTAAGATGAAAAACAATTCAAGGAATTATAATTATAATATGTTATTTAATATACTATATAATATATAATACATAATAATAATTATTACAGGAGTTGAACCTACTGTGTTTGATCAAAGGTAGTAGTCAAAATAATTAGGAAACAGATATGTAGTTTACATAAAACCTATAAAACACATTTTTTAAAGTGCAATTCATTTTTATAGAGCAATGAGAAATTCAAATTTAAGATTTGGAGATTCTAGTCCTTTTTGAATCTCCAGTCATTTGAAGATTTCCTGATAACTGATATTTTCTTCATCAGATGCACTGGATTGCCTTTCTCATAAAACACTTATTTTCTCTTCTCCTTGGTTGGATGGCTTCATGTTTTTCTCTGTGATGTGATTCTTTACATTGGCAAATTTTGAAGAAATGGGAGCTGTCAGATTTTAATAAAAGTAACACACTCTATAATTGAGAAATAATGGTTAAAACAATGTAAAATTACGTAGGTTTAAATGTGTTTCACCTGTTTGGGCACCTGATATATACCAAACATGGTACCAAATCCTGAGGGAAAATAAGCTTGAATGACCTAGCTCTTATTATCAAGGAACTTAGAGATATCTTGATATCTATGAGATAATATATGAATGAGAGAAAAAACAATAGTGGTTCTATTTAAAACTCAATTTGTTTCAAAGTTTTGCATACATTTTACTAGATATTCTTTACTATGTATTTGATAATATTGTAAATATTGTCAATTAAAATATTTTATTTACTGTTTGCTTATTATTGATCTATTTAAAAACAATTTATTATTATATATTGGCCTGTTATACAATGACCTTGCTACATTCACTTATTTTGTAGATTCTTTTGATATGTAGTAAGTAAAATTTACATCATCTGTGAATAATGACAGTTCATCTTTTTCCTTTCTGATGAATATGCTTTTTATGTCCTTTTATTGTCTTACCAAGTTAGTTAGCTAGGAATTTCATTGTCATATTGAATAGAATTGGTGGTGGTTGGCGTCTTCACTGATTCCCAATCTCAGTGGAGTTTACACTGTTTTCATCATATTTCTTGAAGTTATTATTTTTTATAGCTTTATTTATCAAGTTAAGAACAATTTGTTCTCTTCCTAAACTAGAAACAGTTTAGATATTTTAAGCTAAAAAGACTATAATAATGTGCTTACAAACACTGTGCTTAAGTAATGCTGTGTTTACAAAACTGTTGGAAGTCCTAGGGGAACTGGATTCAGGAGACTAACACGGGTGCTGTTGACTTCAAGAACACATTGCAGTGTCTATAATACAGGGATCAGGAAACTGTTGTTGCCGTAGCATCATAAACCACCTCTTAATACTCTTGTCTCTGCTAACTTAATTTCCAGGAGAATCAACAGCAACAAGATCACTGCATTACTTCTGCTTTCCGAATGTCCTCTGAGTGCTTCTAATTGGCAGAAACAAATTTACATACAGATCCTAGGCTGCAAGTAGAGGTGAAAATGCCAGATTTCTGCAATATAGAAGATGTGCGAAGGGAGGTGTAAAATGTGCTGGGTAAATACCATTGACCAATGGACAATATCCAGCACAGTTCTTTGATTTCTCAATTCATGCATATACACCCCTTTATCTAGTCTAAGTCTCTTAAATAGCAAAAGCAACGATCACATGCTCCTGATTAACACAATGTAGGCTTCTGTAATAAGAAGACAAATGCACTTATCTTTTCTTGCACATAGCCCATTAGCCACTGCATCTATCTCTAGGTGGGTGATGTTCCTTACTCCAGTAGTTTATTTATTGTTCTAACTTGATGTCTTTAATAGAATTAGTAAATTATTAAATTAATAGCCATCAACATTTCGTTATGTATTAGTACAGCACATATACATATGGAAGAATGAAACCATCCTCATTTTTAGGGACATGAGACCCTAGTTATGTTCTGTCCTTCTTTCCCCACGACTCATTCCATGTGCCATTATCACTAGCAATTTCTTTGTTGGTTTAGGTTTTTCAGGACACATGTCTGCATTCCTCAGAGGTCAGAACCATTTTTGGGTTGGATTGCTATAGCCTTCTGTTAACCTACAATACTCGATGTAAACTTCTGAGGCTTCATATGTAAATTGCCCTTCCCCCGCCCCTTCTATTGTGGAGGTAATATTTTTCCCTTACGATATTCAGAATGAAATCCACCAGGCACTATAGTCATCTCCTTTATTTGATTGCTGCTTTGATGGCATGAGTATCCAAAATAGGGCTGTCTGAAATTCCAGTTCAACAGAATAATTGCTCTGTCCCCAGGAGGTAGTCAGATCTCTAAAATCTCAAAAATGGCCAACCTGGAGTTCTGTGGTCAGGAAACTAAATTGTTTGATGGGCTTCTTGGATGCTATAGTAAGAAGTAGTACCCTCATCATCTCTACCTCTTATTTCCAAGTTCCATGCATCCTTGCTATGTCAGTAATTTCATCTTAAATTGATAACTAGTTCAAAGCAAATTACAGTATGTAGGGAGCACCGACCACACAAGGTACTATCTCTCAGTTGTAACTGAATTGTCAGTAAGACCTTGAAATCCAGCTACTTTGGGGTGTTAAGGTATATGCTAACCCCATGACTCTTCAGGGCAATAGCCTATTGGAAGATTTATGCTATTTAAGTCCCACAGTCAGATGCAATATTTTCTTGACTATCATGAAGAGGAATAAGGTATTCATTAAGCCCTCAGTTGTTGATGGTGGTAAGAGCATGGCAGGCAGACTAAGGAACATACCTAGAATGTATCTGTTCTAATGAGGAAAAGCTGCTTTGTCTTCTGTGAGTTTTGTTTTCTTCTTTTCTTTTCTCTTCACTTTCTCCCTCCCTCCGTTCCTTTCTTTGTTTTTCTTTTTTTTTTGTGCCGAGACTGGAATATATCTGATTTGCCATAGTATCTAGGGTACATTCTGATTATTAGATCCATGAGCATGATGGTGTCAATGTAGCTGGTCAGTGAGATAATAATGGCTTCTGATGAGAAAATTACATTGTCACTGAAGAGAGTTGATGCACTCCTGAGGCAAGACTGCAGAAATGATATATTTTTCTTGTCAAGTGAAAATAAACTGATTCTGGTATGTTCTATATTTGAGGTGGAAAAAAAGTTTCTGTTCTGTAGCTGCATACCAGGTTCTAGAGGCTGTTTTGTTTAAAGAGACTGTACCTGGAATAGTGGCAGCTGAAATTGAAGTCACTGAACGGTTAGATATGTAAAATTTGACTGTAATTCTCGAAGATCCATCCATCTGAGAGGCCAAACAAGTGAGTTAAGGATATGATAGAAATCACTACTTCTGCATCTTTGAGTTATTAATAGTGGCAGTATATTTGATTTTATTGAGAATTTTCTTTACCTATTTTATGTTAACATTTTGGTAGAAAGAGGCACTTGTGTGGATTTACATATGACATTTCTGGTTTTCTGATCATGATAGCTCTCAATCCATGGATCAGAGGATAAGTATAGTAAATTTTCCAAATGCTGAACAAGTCTTCTCCAGCCATGCACTCTGCTTTTGGAGAAAAATTATGGGGTGAGTTTTTAGAATTATTTAGCTTACTATGAGGAAAACTTAGTTCCAAAATGGCAGTTTTTACCCGATGCATATAACCTGTTAGTCTGACCAGTGAATTCAGGGTCATTTGTGGTAGAATTACATAATTCTCTTTCTGGTGTAGTTGGAACCGCATTCATTCAAATGCAGTGTACAATGGCAATGGCACAGAAATAAGATTTGGATAAAGTATTATGATTCCAGTTGATGTGGAATCAAATAAGACCTCATTTTCTTAAACTCAGACTTTTTGTCTTTCTGTCTGTTTAGATCATACAAATCTTTCTTTTTCTTTCTTTTCTTTTCTTTTCTTTTTTTTTCTACTTACCTATCTCAGTCTTAGAAATCCCATATTAGTTTTCTGGGCAGGGCACGATGGCTCATGTCTGTAATCTGAACACTTTGGGAGGCCAAGATGGGCAGATTATGAGGTCAGGAGTTTGAGATTAGCCTGGCTAATATGATGAAACTCCGTCTCTACTAAAAATATAAAAACAATTAGCTGGGCATGGTGGTGCATGTCCATGGTCCCAGCTACTAGGGAGGCTGAGAAAGGAGAATCTCTTGAATGTGGAGGCAGAGGTTGCATTGAGCCGACTCTACCGACTCTAGCCTGGGCAACAGAGTGAGACTCCATCTGAAAAAAACCCAAAAAATCTTATATTAGTTTTCTATTATTGTGTAACACATTGCCACAACCATCCATGTAAGACAACACAGACTTATAATATCTTACAGTCTCTACGGGTTAGGAGATGGGGCACTGCCGAGTTGGGTATGCTGCTCAGAGCTTTGCAAAGCTGCCTTAGAGGTATCAGCCAGGCTGTGTTCTATCCAGAGGCTCAGCTGGGGCAGAATTCACTTCCAAACCCATTCAAGTTGTTGGCAAAATTTATTTCCTCGTGGCTTTATGGCGGGGGGCCTCAGAATGTTTTTCTGTCTATTGGTTGGAGTTTGAAGTTGGTTCCTAAATGCCTCCTGCAGTTTCTTGACATGCAAAGTTTTCCAACATGATTATTTCTTTCAAGACCTCAAAGAGGTTATCTAGCCTCTCTTCTAGCAAGTATGTGTGTGTGCTGGTAGTAATGGTGAGAGTGACTTCTCATAACCTTTGCCGTATAATATATAATAATGATAGAGACATCCATTACCTTTGCCATATTCTATTGGTTAGAAGCAAAGACCTACCTGCACTCAAGGGGAAGGAATAAAACTAAGGCACGAAAATCAGAGATAAAGATCACTGGGGTCACCTCTAGGCTTCTCTTGCACAGACGCCATATTGAGTCACCAAAGATCAGTGCAGATCATATCTAGTTTGTGATCACTACATAAAGGTGAAATGTGTTACCTTCCATTGAAAGGTATTATGTTGAATACAATGATGCTTCGCATACCAAATAATTTGAGATAAAGGGTGTTGCTCACACAAGGGACTAGGGAGAGCAGGGCAGGCACAAGCAGGTCCAGGTTAACCAGAGCTTATGTGATTTGAATTTCCTCTGGTGCTAAAGGCAGGAGCACCCAGGCTTTCTTATCAGCTTGCCCAGGTAGGGGGCAGAAAGGAAAGAGGGACAGCTGGGCTTAAAAGCTGACAGCCGTCAAACATCAAAAAATGCAGTCATGCTCGTTGTCATAACACCATATTAATTATCATCTAGATTCTATTATAGTAATAGCACTTGACTTGCTCTGGTGGTTACAAGCTGCTGTTGTCATTCTGGGATTTGATTGTACCTCTCAGTCCGGGAGCCCATTTCAATAGCAGCATTTCTCTTCATGAAGGTCTAATTGATAGAGGACAGCTAACTGCAGTTTTCAGGGGTTTTAGTGCTTCCCTTCACAATGGGTTTCTCAATGCTTTAATAAAGAAAGTGCTCTGAGTCATCTCAGGGATGCTTGAATAGGTCTTAGTGGTAAATCCATGTCAACTGTTCTATCTTCCTAAATCTTTGAATTATTTCTTCTATGTTTTATCAAAGAAATTTTGGAACCTCATTACTAAACCTAGGTCACAGTTGAGTTCAAGTTTTATGCAGCTAATTGAGCAGATATTAGATGCATGCCCAAATGCTCTCTCTAACACTTTCAATCCAGAATTTCTGATCAGTGTATCTGTATGAATAACTTTGGCCTGATCTAAATTTATGTTCTTCATTTCCTGGACTAACAATCCTTTGAATCCATTTCCACATAGTTTAACCAAGCTTCTACTGATATTGGTATATTAATGAAACTCTTAGGTTTATAAGTTTTAGGACAAAATTTGGCTCTTGGTTGGGGCAAATATTTTAAGATTTTCATGGTGAATGTGATGATGTATCAAACAACAGAATATAAATTAAACAGCAATATATACACATAAACAGTGACAATGAGTAACAGAAGAAAAGTAGGGACATTTAATTGAACAAAATCAAGTGAGGTTAATTTTCCTGCAGAATAATACAAAAGCTTTTTCTTTTTTTTCATAAAGAGTTGGTTTATTTTAACAGTAAATTTGAAACTCTTGCCTTAAGCAAGAGTACTACAGTAATTATATCAGGAATAGGCAATAGACAATTTCCTACACTGTCAAATATATAAAATTTCCTTTTGCACTTTCTTCAACACTGATCAACAAGCAGATTCAGTCCACATTTACTTTGATCTATCTACTGAGTTAACCCAAGCTGCTTCTTCAGAGGCTCTGGCATCTCAGGTGGAGGAGGGCAGGGGAGCCTGAAGCAGACCTTCACGGAGTCATAGATAAACCACTGTAATGCAGTCAGAGTACCAATCATGATGATACCGGCAAACAGTCTCTTCCGTACACCTTTAAAGCCAAGTCTCTTGAGGACCTGAGAAGCACTGCTACCTTTTTCTTTATTCAACACAGATACCACAGAATCAGCAGTGAGAGAAACAACTGCACAAAAGACTCCAGCTATGTAACCTGCTACAAATGTTACAGCCAGCTGCTCTGGCTTTGAACACTCACTGCGGGGCTTGGGAACCACAAACTTGTACAGTGCTTCAACAGTAGGTTCAAAGCAGGCAAACTTCATCATGGTGTATGGTATCTGTCTCATCCAGAGAGGAGCAACCCCCTTGTAGAATGCTTTTAGGCCTTCTTCTTTACACGTTTTGGGTGCTGCATCCCTGAAAGTGTTGGCATAACCTGGCTGGGTTTGAATTTGAACCTTAGCAGCTTCCATAGGAGTCAGGGCAATGTCAGCAAAGAATTCAGCACTGGCAGAGGCAGCCAAATGTAATAAGGTGCGCCAGAGATAGGTATTCTCCTCCCCAAGCATGTTAAAGACTTCCTAAAAGCCAAACTTGCAGATCCCTTCAGGGAGTAGCCAATGAAAGTCAGAGCCTATCCTTTGGCCAAACCACCAACACCATCCTCCTTAAGTGTAACTGAGGATCCGTTAAATATGCCCTTGTACTTTTGGGGGTCCACCTGCATACGGCATTTCACTAAATCCAGGGGAACGACAGCGGTGTGTGTCAGACCACAACTTAAGACCCCACCAAAGCCACACAGTGCATAATACTTCGCGGAGCCAAATTCACAACTGTACTCTTCCACGGCAGTGGCTGCCAGCTTGCGAGGGCGGTGAGGCTGGCCTGTGGGCCCCGGAGGGCTGCTGCGGAGGTCCGCGAGGCCGTCGTGCACCAGCTGCAGATGAGGCACGTGGAAGGGGTTCGCCTGCACCAAGCGCGCCACGGACGAGAACATCTTTTCCCTAACATGGCCATCACCCAGCCACTCCCTAGGAAAGGTTGCTGCTCACAGAGGCCCAACGTCCTCCGGGCCCTAAGATGTGTCCAAAAGCCTTTTCTTTTGCAAACTTGCTTAGTGAGTTATCCAGAGTGATTTTGGATAAGTCCCTTCATCTGAATATGCTTTGTTGTTTTTGATCTATAAATTAAAGAATCTGGATTCCATGGAATCTGAAGTCCCTGCTGACCCAATATTGCATAACTAGAATGATTCTTGAAGCATTTATACAATTATTCATGACATTTCTTGATTTTCATCTGTCGTCTTTTTAGTGAAATATTTCAAAAATAATAAATGAAGATGGTTAGAAAAATCCAATATTTTAACTAGTTTTGTATTTTATATATAAGGAACAGAAAAATCTTTCCCCATTTGGAGATAATTCAATTACAGGCAGTTGAGGATAAGTAAAATCCTAAATCATTTTTTTCTCCAGCCATTCTTGGCTTAATAGTTGACCTGTTTATACTCTTATGCAATTTAATCCATATGTTGGAATAATAATACTTAAAATCAGTAAAATGATTTGTAAGAACTGTTTGAAGTTTAATTTATAGAAGACAGCTAAAGCCCTTTGAATTATCTTTAATCAGCCAAAATTTTCTTTCTTTAGATACTGGAGAGTATATTTTTGTCAAAATTAAATCAACATATTTCCAGTCACTTGGCTTAGGAAATAAGACCCTGAGTAATTCTGAATGCCTCTTGTAAATTCTTTTATTTTCCTGCTTGTTTACCAGAATAGGCATTTCTTTTTATAAACTGCTCAATAAAACTAGTTGTAAAAAGCCTTCTCTGATTAATTTGGAATGAGAGTCTTCAACTAGTTAAAGAATTTAGAGATTGCTGAGTAAAGTAGACCCCTACCAAAGATAAGAAATTTGAGAATCAAAGAAAGTAAATGAGATTCCAGGTCATGCAGCTAGTTTGCAGTAAAGTTAAAACTAGAATCTGTCCCTTTACCAAGATTTTGTCAATAGTGCATATTTTAGAAAAATAATACCCTGGCTATTAAAAATCCTCTATTTCTTCCTATAATCTCTTTTTTCCCATTTAATGGAAAACTAGAGATTTCAAAGAAGAAGCTTTCTTATTCTTAAATTTATGTGTATATCCTAAATTGGGCCATATTAATGTTTAGTAGTAGCATTTGTATATCTCATTAGATTAAGCCATGTCGTTACAAATTTTAAAGGACAAGTCCAGTTTGTACAAAATCCTCCTTCCAACCGCTTAAACTTCGCATTGTCTACATTTTGACAGGAAAAGTAGAAATATATTTAATGTGCCTGATGAAGTCCTTGATTCTTCCTACCAACTTTTGTTTCTATTTTGTATGATTGGAAGGAAAAGAAAAACATCATTATGGGCCCCCTAAGTCCTGGCAAAACTTAACCTCTTAGAGAGGCACGATTGTGAAAAGAAAAGGCATGCTAAGATGCAGTGTTTGTTTTCAGCTCTTTTGATGTTCATAAAACACCAATGCTAAGGGATGGAAATGGCTCTAACTGGTTTCCTAAGTATAGACAAATTAGACTGAAGAAATAAGCTGGACCTGAAATGGAACTTATTGGAGGAACTTATTTTTCTAGAACTTTCCTTATAGTAACTACTTATTTGATTACTATTCATAATGTGTTCTTTCTTGAAGCATCTTTGTAAGTGAGCAAATAGGGGCGAGAAGGTGCACAATAGTGTTCACTTGGTCCATTATTATTATTATTATTATTTTAACAGACAAGCCATCTAATATCGACATTACATTTTAAGAGAAAAGGTTTCTGATTTTATTGAGAGTCAGTATTGGATCATTTAGGCAAAGTATTTCTCTGGATTTCTTCCTTTGAAATGATCTTTCCTAATCTAGTGACAGGAAGTGTCAGCCTAGGCTAAATGTTAGTTTGCTAGTATTAGTGCCAAGAATGAGACATGGGCAGTTATATTTTCCGTTTATCTTTGCAATGGTATTTAAGACAGAGTGCCCTAAGGGACCTAGTTAGAATATGCACTTTACCCTAGGTCTCCACCATTTCCTTAAGCTTGCCATATAATTCTCCCATGTTTGAGTTGAAGAACCTAAATTATAGCTTCAAAATGTGGTCCAAATACTACTTGAGATGTTTGTGAGAATGCTGATTCCTGAGCTACAATATTGGCTTATTCAACCAGAATCTATGGAGTTCAGATCCTGGAATATTCTTTTTTAAAAAGAAACCCTACTCTGTATGGTGCTTCCTAAAGTTTATGAACACTTTTCCTAAAGACCTATTCTGGCATACTTCTGTGAAGAGCTTTTCAAAAGTCCTCCTTTTCTATAAACAATTACTGATTTTCTTAAATTTTTTTGAAAGTTTGTGTTCTCCTTCTAAATTCTGATCATCTTGATTTCAAGAAAAAATTCATTCTAATTTCTCACCTGGGGTATTGAAAAGCTATGATGCTATTGATGATGATTTGAAAATTCAATATGTGTAAAATTTTACCTTAAACCTTGCTTCACCTTTTTTCTGAAGTTTTTATTGATAAGGAGCTAGAAATAAAGAACAAGCATGACAATTTTGCAAACCAATATTTTTGAAAATATTGTTTTAAATAAAAAGGAAAAGCATATTGAAATAGTCACTATAAGAAATAGTTTATAGACAGTACTTTTTAAAAAAACAGTGTTTAGAAACAGTTCATTTTTGTTTTTTTCTTTTAGAGAAGGTAGACAAACTCCATGAACTTAAAACTTGAATATGAAGTTAGCATAACTCCATAATTGAACATCTGTTGAGTGGAAGTAAGCTAAATTTGAAAAAGTAAACATATTTGAATTTTGGCAAATGAATGTGAATTGCTAATACTTTCAAGCTTAACTGCAGATAGTTTAGATTTTTATGAGATTAAACTTTGTTTCTAACTATAGATTCTGGGGACTTTCTTTGAACCCAGAATCTCAGGAAGAGAGAGGGAGAGAGAGAGAAAGAGAGAGAGACAGGGAGAGAGAGAGAGAGAGAGAGAGAGAGAGAGAGAGAGAGAGAGA
>NW_022436942.1:42201147-42305436 GCF_009761245.1 Sapajus apella
GAGAGAGAGAGAGAGAGAGAGAGAGAGAGAGAGAGAGAGAGAGATATCTGTGGTTCAAGTATAAAATAATGAAGTGTGAATGAGAAAGCATTTGTTTTACTGATTGGAGAGTAACAATATGAATTGTAGTAAATCTTGTAGTAAATTTGCTACACATTGTAGTAAATCTTGTAAGTTTGGTTCCTCACTCTTCATAACAGACCTGAGAGCAAAAACAGTCTTTTAATTATCACCATTGACTGATGGTAAGATCAAAATAAATGCAACTACCTGACCTTTGTCTACTGCTCCACAAACTGGCTTAACTATAATCACCTGGAGTATAGACTTAAGAAATAGATGTTTAGGTTGTTCCCCTGCAGATTCTGATTTATCTCCTCCATGATAGGGCTTTAGAAAATCTGATAAAAAAATTATGCCACTCTTATAATCAGGTAAATCTGGGAAACACTGTTATAGTCTATTTTCTTCTTGGTCAAAATTTATCTTTTTAAAAATATGCAGATTTACTTCAGAATGAATTCTTATAATTCTAATTTCAGCGTTTTACTTCTTTGAATTATTGTTAGTTTGCTGTGACTAAAAACCAGATTTGTGTTCTACTCCTTCTTCTGCTCTTTAGCCTGAATTAAAGCAAGTCATATAAACTTTTGCCTTTAACTTCATTCATTTTATTCCGCAAATATTTCTTTATCACCTCTTATATGCAGGACATTTATAAAAGGATGGAATCAGGGGAGACAATGTTTTAGGCCCTTCTCAGCTCAAAGATACTATGAACAGATTTTTTTTCTAGCCTTAGGTAGAATTAGGTCTAAAGATACAATGGACTTTATATTTTCTTTGACATTGACAAGGTGTGTCCGTAACACATTTTAGGGCTTTGACCTGCGGTTTATTTCAATGATTCTTATGTCTAAAAATAATCCAGTAACCTTGAATGGAAGTACTCCTGAATGTAGGTCATCTTTTGGGCAGCAAAACTGTTGTATGTCACAAAATCCCTGGCTTTATACAGCAGTTTTAAGAAGTCAGAATTTTGCTCAAGTATTCCCTAGCAGCTGGGATGACCCTCAGATGTGATTCAGTTTCTGTCAGTGACTGAGTAAAGCATAGAACTTGGACTCACAGAGTTTCCCAGTACTGCTTTTGTCATGAGTATTTTTTGGCATTTAAAAATAAAACCAACTTCGTCTGCAAGATTTGGTGATTTTGGAAGTGAAAATAAAGGAATAATTGATTAACTGCATCTTCAGAAGATACTTGCTTCACAAGAATCATGAAAAAGTATTTTTGAATCTCAAATTTGATTTTTTCCTCCACAATCTTTTCAATTCAACATTCAGCAAGTTACTTTTTGAGTGTCTTCTCTGTGCCAAATGTGCTCTGGAGACAAGAGAGTAAAATGCAGACTTCACCGCATTTCCCTGAAAAATTGCTGCTGTTTTTGGAAGCTTAAAGTCTAGTGAAAGAGGCAATAAATTAAAAACCAAGGAAATTATATAGTTCATAGAAGTGGATTATGCTTCAGAGAGAAATAAACAGAAGAGGAGGATAGAGAGTGCTGGGAGATGGGGTGGGGACTTGTGGCTATGAATGGTCTCACTAAGAACATCTCTTCAGCATACTTGAAGGAGGTGGCGATTTGGGCTACAGTGTTATCTGTAGCAAGAATGTTCCAGGCAGAGGGAAGAACACCTGAAAAATCTTGAGGTGGAAGCAACTTTGGTGAGTTTTTAGAACTTTCAGGATCGTAGTGGGACTGGAGTAGGGTAAGGATGTGGAGAGTATGATACGAGGTCAGAGAAACAACTGGGTCAGATCATATAGGATATCGTAGGTCATTGTAAGGATTTTAGCTTTTACTCTAAGGGACATGGGAGCCCACTGAAGGGTTTTGAGTGACATTGACTAAAGATTGCTATTTAATAAGATTGGTAGGACTATTGTATTGCTGTGTGTACTCCTCACTGCTTTTTGCCCATTTTTGCCATACATAACGTTATGTCTTTGGATAGCATACGAAGCTCACAAATACAAAGTGTACCAGAATAGTTTCAGCTATGATGTAATGATGAAATTATGTGACAGTGGTGAAACTGGTAACATTAATAAATCAGAGGGTTTTTTTGGTTAGCATAAATAGCCACTAATGCATTATGTGTATATTGGTATATTCAATTTCAAAGCATCTGTTAAGTTGCCACTAATAAAGATGTATGTATTTGTACTTATATTTTGCTTGTATTTGGTTGCATTCATGATTAGGAAATGAGATGATTAAAGAAGAAATGAAAAACTAAAGTTTATTTTTTAAATAAAAAACATTCACTTGAATTATATAATATTTTAAATTTTAAATGCTTGAATAGTTTTGTGACTATTAAGTTCATTTCTGAATGTGTTTAACAAAAGATGTTAATACTAATAGACAATTTAATCAGATTGATTTAGAGAACTCTTAACTGCTAACAGTAATTTAAGAAAATATTCTGTTACATCCATGATATTCAAACTGAGGTTAAAAATTTAGCATTAATTTAGAACTGAAGTTTTTCCTTTATTTTTAGAAATATTATAACCACAATTTTCTTAACTTCTTAGCAAGGATTTGCAAGGGCATATTAAACGTAACATAAGCTACTGGATATATTTAAAAATCTGTAGAGCAATAAAACTTTAATGTATTTTCCAACATGAAAAGCAAATCCTCATATCTATATAAAGTTTAACAAAAAGATTCTTAGATTGTATAGAATGGAATCATTTCATTACCAGGTTTCTTTCATTTTTATTAGAACAATGTTAGATAGGTGTGAATAATGACTCAATTATTAAAAAATTTTTATTTATAAAACCGTATCCTTATTCATGAACTACTATGTGTACTAACATAATAAGGCATACAATACTAGTTTTAAATGAAAACAAACATCCAGGGGAACCTGGAAAGTTTATAGGCTTCATTTCCATTGTTTAGTTTTACAGAATAATTGCTTATTTTTTTTTAATCGACATTAACTCCTCTCGTTTTAAACTTAAGCCTTGCCGTTCATTTGGATACCAAAACTAGGTCTAAGAGGTGATATGGTTAAGTTTTGTGTCCCCACCCAAATCTTGAAGTATAACCTCCCGTAATCCCTGCATGTCAAGGGAGAGACCAGTTGGAGATAATTGGATCATGAGGACAGTTTCCCCCATGCTATTCTCACACGTGAATGAGTTCTCACAAGATGTGATGGTTTTATAAGGGGCTCCTCCCCCTTCGCTTGGCACTTCTTCCTTTGTCTTGTGAAGAAGGTGCTTTGCTTCTCCTTCATCTTTCACCATGATTGTAAGTTTCCTGAGGCCCCCCTAGCCATGCAGAGCTGTGAGTCAATCAAACCTCTTTCTTTATAAATTACCCAATCACAGGCAGTTCTTTATAGCGGTGTGAAAATGGACTAATACGGAAGGTATAAATTAGTAGAACATGTCAGTAAAGTAAACCAATTTATATGTGTGTGTGTGTGTGTGTGTGTATATATATATGTGTACATATATATATATAGCCATTTTTCTAGGAATACATCTTGTTGCACAAATATTGTTTGATCTCACCATATGTTGTTTTAAATGCAAAGCACATTTTTCTGTCTGATATTTCCTAATCTTACTACAACAAAGTCAAATGCTTCCAGTTTTTATAGACTTCAGAGAATGTTTTTTAGAAACACCCAGTAATTTATTTTTACATTATTTTGCAGTATAGCTAGATTACCTCACCATCGTTAACAGATGTTTTTTCTCCACAACAGTTTGCTGTTGTTTCATCAAACACAAAGATACAAAGAAATGCAGTAAGAGATATATATTTTTTTCTTTCATAACATTTATCACAATCGATACAGTACTGGAGCAATACTAATACAGCTGTGGTCCTTAGAGGCTGGAAACGTTTGTAGTGTAGCAGTGGTGCTCTGAGCTGGTGCCAGGATAGATTCATGGAAACACTTAACGATAATACTGTTTCAGTAGAGGCAGTAATGGTATAAACAGGGCAGAGGAAATACCAGGATTGCAACAGATGCAATTGATTATATGCCTTGGGGAATATTCCACTCATTTATTTTAAGGCCAGCTCATGTAAATCAAAAGTCTGTGATGTTGTCAGTAAGACATATCACAGTCGTTGTAATATGCGATGACAGTGCTTCTGCATTACTGATGCAGCAGCTCATGCCTTCGGACATGAGAAGTCATCTGAAGTGTAGCTCTTACACTGTCAATTGTAGAAAATAATTTGACTTAAGCATCTGATTCACTGCGAACAGTGATATGGCTTGTTCCCAAAATATAAAGTGATAGAACTGCTTTAGGTAAGGTTAACCTATGTATTTGAACTTGATCTTACATCTCCTTCTCGCTAAGGAAACATAATAATTTTCAGTAACACTCATACTACTTGTCATTCTACATTACAGCAATGCATCTGGCAGCAAAATAGTTATCTATGGAAAATAACTCTTAAAACAAAGTTTTACAATGACATTTTCTCTTGGAGAGATGCTTTCAGCACAAGAGAGTTTGCTTCATGAAGACCAAGTGTCTTTTTCTTATTCCCTCATAGTCAACTTAGTGTTTTGAGAGTTAAAAATTTTGCTTCCTCTGTCAGAGTTAACAGATTTGTGCCAGAGTAAAAAAGCCACGCAACATTTCTCTAAGAATATGTAGGGATAGCACAGAAATTAGGAAAAATAATTTATATTTCCTTTTATCTTTTTCTGATTTTAAAATCCAGCATACCCCAGATTCACCTTGCAAATATGAGAATGGCCAACTGGTTTTTTGAGAGCTGGGGCTTAAAAGAAATTTCTAAGCATTTCAATAGATGAAGGAATGGGAAGTCTTGTAATTAATGCTAATTTATGGCCTCACTTCTATGAAATTATACATTACATGCACATTAATTATGATTAGCATTCCTTGAATGAATAGCAAAGAAAATCATAATGATTTGTTACTTATTATACAATGCTGTCACACAATCTTTGTAAAGATTGGGCTTTACTTGCCCTACAGATAATAAAAGGATGCTAAATTCTAGTATGATGACTCCTTTCATTAGATAGTTCATGAAATAAGCAAGCAGTGAATGATTTAGCTTCAACTCTATTTTTTTTTTAATGACACAATGTGGCAATTTAACTTGTGACTTTGAAAAGAAGCCTATCATTTTCTTTAAGAGGAAAATAGAAGGTCATCATCTTTTTATTATTACATATATACTACTTTTTGTCCAAAGACACAGCATAAGCTCTCATTCAATCTTGCAATAACTTGGGACTCATGGAGGAAAAAATTTGAAATTTTGTATACGTATGTATTACAAATATACTTTTGCTCATATGCAATAACATATTAATATTACACTTTAATGTTATACATTATTGTCTATAAATTCAGATTGGCAAGAAATGTCATATATACATCTGTACCCACACACATACATTGTACCACACACAATGTATGTGTGTGGGTACAGATGTATATATGTATACATAGATAGATAGATAGATAGATAGATGACATCTGTATCCATTCACATTATATCCTATTAGCTACATGTGTGTACATGACTAGATCTGACTTGGAGAGAATAGGAAAGAAAATTTTAGTCATTTGGTTATTGAGGGCAATCCCCTTCTTTGAGTTGCACAAAAATCTGGCAAAATAAGGCAAGGCGGCTCCTCATTGGAACTTGAGTTAATCATCTCTGTTGCTTTTTTCCCCCAAATCTGGGCACAGGAATCTTTTCAGTGTCCATAATTCCATGTGGTAGGTCCAGCTTTCCCAAATGCAGCCCACAGCTGAAATCCTGCCACGTCATGGGGTGCTTCCAGGAACAGTAAGTGGGTTCCCACTACTCTCAGAATCCTAATGATGTCCATTGCCCTCGGTTATGAGGAATCCCAGCTTTTTCCTTATTTTTCCTTGATCCTGTTCCTCTCAAGGTATTCTCCTCTTCACCCTATCATAGTCTTCTCATCCTTGAAATCTAGTTTTCAAAACACAAAAATTGAGAAAGGAATCTCCAGGCAATTATTGCTTTCGACCCTATAACCACAGCCTTCACTGAGATCAAGGGCCAAAAAGGCCCTGCACACTCTGTAGAAATGTGGGGAGGGAAAATACCATGAAAATTAAACACAAATTAATAACTCAATAAGTTATCCTACCTCACATTGTTTGAAAATCCCACCTGGAATTTTTAATGTATCACTACTTATAGTTAAAATTTGAATTATTCAGATGTAGGAATGGAACACACACAAAGGGGAAAAAGTGCATTGGTTCAATCATTTCCAATCCAGAGATTTTGTGTCTGATTCACAGAGAAACCTCAGCAGGCAACTTAACCACAGAGGAGGTGTAGATTATGCAGTTTCTAGTACACATATATTTCCAAATAAGGTCTACCTTTCAGCAATTCTGATTTTATCAGGGATTTTGTGGCTTTTGGTGTTTTGAACCACATATTATGAAATCTGGTAAATAATAGTCCACCCTCCAATTTCCAACCTATTCAGACATGTTAAAAAAATTCTTCCTTGGAGACAAATCTGGTTTCACAGAGCATTTAAAACTTAGTTGCCAGTATGGTCTGACTTTACTTTTAGTGTCATTTACCACTGTGACATAATGTTCATAACACAGTTTCATTACCTAATATAAAAAGAAAGCAAAGCCCAAGTTTGATACTAGATGTAGGGAGATGGAATAAATGACCCCTTAAGGATTCTGTCAATTCAGTAGAGTGGTGTTAGCAGTGATGCTAATAACTAGCACTGATATGTGCTTGCTGTGTGTCAGGATGGTTTGAAATGCTTTAGAGGTATCAACTACTTTAGACTTTCCAACTCATTGATGTCACTATTATTATTATTCCCACTCACAGGTAGGAAAACTGAGGCAAAGAGTTTAAGTGATTTGCCCAAGGTCACGTAGCTGATAAGAAGTCTGTTGAAATTTGAGCCTAGTAGTTTGATTCCTGACTTGCCCTTCTTGAGCATTCTACTAATCCCTCATCAATTTTGATAGTTTTTTACTCTATTTTTGTAGACTATACAAAAGTTGTAAGTTATTCAAAAATAGAGTCTTAACCATCAAAAAATCAATTTTATCTTCTTTCTTTTTAATTTGTATATGTCATTTTTTTGTTTTATAGTATAGGTAAAACTTCCTTTCTTCTTTCTGATAATAATTGTTTAGTCTTTAAGGAGAGTATTAGCTACTGTTGCGATAATTTTGAATATTTAATAAGCAACTAATTTGTTCCAAGTATTCTTGCAACTTCTAGAGGAAGAGGCAAAGAATAAGCAAGATGAATAAGTAAATTTATTAAGTTAGTTAATTACACATGTTAAGGATAAAAAATATACAAGGAAAGGGCTGAGCTGTTTGGGCCAGTTCATTTCAGATAGTACAGCCATGGAAGAACTCACTGAGAAAAAAATTTTTGAGTAAAAACCTTAAAGATGTGAAGGAGTGAGTCATGTTAATATCTGGGCAAAGAACATTCCAGGAAGAAGTAACAGCAAATGCCAAGGCCCAGACGTAGGAATTTGTCTTGAGTATTTAAAGCATAACCTGAGTTACTTACAGATGCTGGCTATTAGACTTTTGTTGAATGCATAGTTTGCAAATATTTTCTCCCTTTCTACTATAGATTGTCTGTTTACTCTGTTGATAGTTTCTTCCACTGCGCAGAACCTCTTAAGTTTAATTAGATCCCGTTTGTCAGTTTTTGCTTTTTATGCAATTCCTTTTGGTTTATTAGTCATGAAATATTTGCCAGTTCCTATGTCCAGAATGGTATTGCCTAGGTAGTACCGGATTGATGAAATAATCTTTACAACAAAGCCCAGTGATATGAGTTTATCTATATAACAAATCTCTACATATACTCCAAACCTAAAATAAAAAATTAAAGTAGAAGAATAACATGAAGGCCAATGTGACAGACTCAGAAAATTGAAGATAAGATCTGAAAACAAATGGAAGGCCAGACCATGTAGCCTTAGAGGTTACAAAAAAGTCTTTGGCTTTTATTCTGAGTGAGGCAGGAAGTTGTTAAGAAAGGGTTCTTAGCTAGGTATGGTGATGTGTGCTTGTGGTATCAAGCTAAGGGAAGCTAAAGTGTGAAGATCACTTGCGCTGAGGAGTTTGAGGCTGCAGTGAGCTATAATCACACTGCTGCACTCCAACTTCACTCTAGCCTGTGTGACAGTGAGATCCTGTCTCTTAAAATGGGGGTCTTGGCTTATTAAGAAGGTTTTTTTTCTTTTTCTAATTAGGAAGTGATATTCAATCAAGGTTAAAACCAAAGGTTTTATTATGAGAATTTAAACAAAAAACTCACAGAATCCTCTATATCTGTCTTAGAGTAAAAGCAAAAGGTGAAAGTAAACATTGAACAGGTTAGTAAAAATGAAAGACCTTTCACTACAACAATGTGCTGCACACTTTGGGGAAAACGACAGGCATTCTCCCTAAGGATTGTCACATATTACTAGAATTATTTGAATATAAGCTATACAGCAAGAGCATTACCATAAGAATATATGCAATATTGGTTTAAAAAACTCTAAATTTGACTTTGAATATAGAATTAAACTTTATTAATAAAGTCATAAACATTATTCTTTATATTTCCAGTCATGTAATTTTAGGACGTTTCCTTAATGATTGCTTTAGCCTGACAGCAAATCCATCTTTGCTTAAGGGTAAATTCAAGGAACCTTTAAATATTAAAATGTGGGCAGGGAATCTAGTCTTTAGCACTGAAAAACCAGCATGTTAAATCAGGAACACACTATGTAATTATTTTTGAACTCTGCTCTTGTATTGAAATACTATGGACCCGAGAGAGAAGATAGCAAGCTTTTCTATCTTGAAAGCATGGAATTTTTCTAAATTTTCTGTGTCTCTTGGAGATAGTAAGAGAGGAATGATAATAAAGGTGTGTGTGTGTGTGTCTGTCTGTCTGTCTGTGTGTGTGAATGTGTAAAATCATTTGGGCATTAGATGATCTCTGCACTTGTTGTGTGTCCATATATTCTATGGGCTACATTGCAACCAACTTCCCAAAGAAATATTTCAGGATTCTTCAGAAAAATGAGAATCAGTAGACTCATTTTTAAAATATCACATTAACATTTTTTCTTGACAGCATTCTAGCTTAGTGGCACCCAAGTCAGCCTGAATCAATGGTTTATGAGGTGATTGCTCACTTTCTGAAGGTCTGCCCTTGATCTGGACTTTAAAGTGTTTTATGTTTTCAAGCATTCTGAATGAGTAACTTACATTCTAGAAACAAATAATAAGAGAAGCCTGTTTTTTTTAGCCTTTGTAAGACATTCAACACGATAAAGGATACTTGTATTATCTCTTCTCTCATGTTGGAGGGTTTTGTTGTAAGTTAAGTCTAAGCTGAAAGTGACAAGAAGACTTTATCTCTTGGTGTCTTATTGAACACTAGATAAGACATCTCTTTAGTTGTGCAGATACATAGCAGTTTCTTGCATTGTACCCTAAAAGAAAAGAGATCTGAGGTAAACATCCTCTCTTACAATAAGCCTAAAAACAAAATCTAAAAAACCACTTACTTTTCCCATTGCAAAAATACAAAAAGGAAGATAAGTTATATGATCAGAAATATGAGCATTTAGGAAAATTATATTTATTAATATATTTAAATACTTCAAATTTAGACTGTGCTTGTTCTTGCAAATTTCAAGTGAACAGCTCCATGAATGAGAGCCAAGTTCTTTTCACAGGTCATATTGAACCGAACTGTGCTTTAATGTTAATGAAGGTTGACATCTTGTGATTTTCTGTTGCTCTACTTTCTTTTTGAATAGTTTGAGGTTATTTTCCATATGACCTCTTAGGGTTGTGGACTTTCAAGTTACTATATAAAGCATTTGCTTTACAATTCAATACTAATAACAAAAGAGAGATTCTGAGATCTACAATTGTGTAACTGATCATATTTTTCCCTTTTCACTTTATTAGGGAGCTTAAATGCGAAAATGAAGCCCAGTTTTATACACCCTATTGTGGTTTACTTACTAGAATACTTTTCTAGTCTTAACTTTCTCTTCTAATAGATTTTTCGGTTTTGATTTTAAAATTGTATTTCTATTTTCATAGATCTGTTGAGTTGCTGTCCTAAATTTTTGTGGGTGCATGTGTGCATGAATAAAGGTTGTATAAATGAATGGATAATAAATGTTGCATGCTCAAATTTTCTAACTTTAGAAACTTTTCAAAATTGCTTCTACTCAGCCAGTAGGATCATCCACAGAAAATTAAAATTAAACTCATTGGAGACAAACTAACAATCACTCCTAATTACCAAAGAATTAAATTAGGAAGCTATACTAAGTAACAGCACACAAAGTAGTTATAACTTGATACAATTAGTAATTTAAAAGTTTTTTCTCAGAGTCATATTTTATAGTAAGCTAGTAATGACAAGGAATATAGCAAAGTTTTACCATAGGCGTGATACTTTGAAGTACACAAAAACATCTCAATAACCTTTGAATTTTTGAAAACAAAGGAGTATCCAAATACATAAGACAGGTATTTCTTTTATTTTATGATAATCACTATTACTTTAAGATATAAAATTTGTATATATTTTAATAATTTCCAAAAAATAGTCACTTTTTTTCTCATGAGACACCAATTCCTACACAATTTTTGAAAAAGAATTTTACTTGAATATTGTGTTCAATTTGAAATCATACTTCTAGAAAATGGAAATGAAGTCTAGAAAACATTGAGTATAATTGAGGTTGTGCAAAAGTTGGAAGGAGTTGGCACTATTTATTCTAGAAAGATAAATCAGAAGGAGTTAATTAATAACCCTCTTTCGATTAAAAAGAAAAGCTGTTTATAAGGTAAATTCTCTCCTGCTTAGTTGTTCATCTTCTCAGGTGTGGACAGAAGAAAGACATGGACTACATTTTTTGTTCAGGAAGCTTTCACTCATAGAGAAAATGTTTTTGACAGCGAGATAGGTCAAATGCTGACATAGGTTACCGAGCATTGTTAGGTTGTTGTGAATCCTTAATCTCTAGGGAATTGCTATATTTAAACAGACAGCTATGTGATTGAGTGATTTAGACAGTGGCATTTGGTATTGAATCCCTGGATGGGATGAAAATTGAGTGCGTATTTTAAAACTTATGATCCAATAATTTTACTGAAACACATATAGCATATCCAAAGAAGTATTGCTACTTACTCTTAAGTACAAACACTAAATTTCTAAAATGACTTAATATATTAAAATCAGTTATCTATTTTTTAAACTGTCTCTTCCTCTAACAGTATCCTACACAATGTTGGTTACTCATCTATTGAAGCATTTAATATGTTACATTTGGGGTTATGAATTCCTTTCTTTCACTAGTGGTACTTTTTCTGTCTTTGTCAGTTGAAATCATAGTGAAAATTATTTGCATTCCTAGAAACTAGCACCATGTTCCACATACCTGTAAGAAAGATGTTGTAGATGAATGGAAAAAGTAAAGAAGCAAATAAGGAAAGGAAATAAATTCTCTTTCTGGCTCATACCTTAAAAGGAAAAAAGAAATAGTAATTCATTAAGGCTGGGTGCAGTGGCTATGCCTCCCTCCCTTGGGAGGCCAAGGTGCATGGATCACTTGGGGTCAGGACTTTGAGACCAGCTTGGACAACATGGTGAAACCCTGTCTGTACCAAAAAAAAAAAAAAAAGAAACAATTTCATTCATTCATTTGCTCATTCTTTCAGTCATCTTATATACTCTCAGGAGCTTTCCCAGTTCCTTTTCCCCAGGGTCATGATCTTTTCAGAGTGATAATAACTAGAGAAGGCAGTGAATACTCTAAAAAGCATCTAACACAATAAATATTTGTTCACAGAGTGACTGAAATTTTAGGAAAATAAAATTATATTGATGCTAAAAATGAAGTGTTCTCATATAATTTTTTCTCTCACATTCTTGATTTTTAGGTAATGGATGAACTATTTTTATTTAGAGTCCTAACTTCAAGTTAAAATAATGAAAGTATTCCAGTTTAGCTGAAAATATTCTTCACATTCAGTTTTTCTGTTTTAACATTTATGTAAAGTTTCACTTGGTAGTAAGGCAAAGACATTTCCTTTATTGCCGAAATGGTTATCATTCATTATGGTCCCATGAGATATCTCTCACTTCATCTCTTGTTTTTATATTTGATTGAATAGATAAATTCCTTTTTATAAGTGAGGAAATTGAGTTACCTAATATGTAAAGAACTTGCTCAATGTTACATGTGAAGTTACGGGAAGAACTAGGGATTTGCACATTCTTTGGAGTTCTTGTATCTTTGTGTCCACCCATCAGAATGTACTACTCATATAGAATATTTTTTAAAATTTTTATTTGCTTGAATCACAATTGTATTTTTATTTCAATCTACAAAGTTGTGATGACCCAGTTGGGTACTTAGAATTCTTATCACAATGCATTATAATTGTACATTCACACGTCTGTTTAATCAAAAGATTGAGTTCTCGGAGGGCCAAGATTGAAACTTCTTTCTTTGTGTTCCCAGCATCTGGTAAAGTGTATGATAGGGAGAAAATACTCAATAAATACTTGTCAAATAATTGAATAAATAAGAGTTCTCTTATAAAAGATTCATGCTTCTTTTTTTCCCCTAAATTCTCTCTTTCACTCAAATGCTCATAGTTTTATGAAAGTCAGAATATTCCTGCAGCAGGCACTGTTGGTTATAAACATTCCTTTCTTTTTAAAATTTAGCTGTTGGGAAGTTTCATGTTTCAGAGAAGTATGAACTGGAGAGGGAATGGTTAAGGTAATTCTATCCCCTTGTCAGTGGTTGAGCAAGGAGGATATACGTGGTACAAGGCAAATAAGATAATGCCTGTTGGGAGCTTACTGGAAGAGTTTTTTATTACCTTTAAAAAGCAAAAGAAAAGATTCAAGTTCTTCGCCTGCATGTTTCAGCAAGAGGATATGATGTTTGAAGCTGTTTCCACTTTTAAGGATAGGAACTAAAATAATGGTAATAGAGCAGAAAGGTGAAAAAAGTACTTGACTATATTGTGGATTTCTGAATGAATAGCTTTTAAAATATCATAATCCTTTCTTTTGAAATACATCATTTAATCATAAAAGTTATTGGAATTTGTTTATCTCAGTTTGTTAGACATTTTCCTTTAAGATCAGATGTAGGCACAGCTATGACATATAGGCATCAAGACTTAAAAAAAAGATTCCTCTTTCAAACTAGCAGTCAGGGACTTCTATTACTGTTAGAAAAGATTGACATGCTACTCACTTCTAAGAGATGAAGCTGCTCCATATAGGTCTAGAACACACTTTAAACAACTACTTATTCACCTGTCTCAGGTCAATATGGTGACATAAAATTTGTGATTTACTGGTAAAAATTTAACAACTGGCTTTCTAAAAACAAAACAAAAAAGTGCCTATTTATGAATAATGAATTTATTATGAATTGTACTGAGTAAAGGATGGGTAGCAAACAATTTACAAATAATAGTAAAACATACATTATCCTTTTGTGAGTTCAATATAGCCAATTGATTCCTACATAATGCTTGATTTAGTTTTCTTTTTCTTTTTTTAAAATTATACTTTAAGTTCTGGGACACATGTGCATGTGCAGAATATGCAGGTTTGTTACATAGGTATACACGTGTCATGATGGTATGCTGCATCCATCACCCCATCGTCTACATTAGGTATTTCTCCTAATGCTGTCCCTCCCCCATACTCCCACCCCCTGCTATCCCACCCCTAGCCCCCACCCCCGATAGGCCCTCATGTGTGATGTTCCCTTCCCTGTGTCCATGTGTTCTCATTGTTCAGTTCCTACTTATGAGTGAGAACATGTGGTGTTTGGTTTTTTGTTCTTGTATCAATTTGCTGAGAATGATGGTTTCCAGATTCATCCATATCCCTACAAAGGACATGAACTCATCCTTTTTTATGGCTACATAGTATTCCATGTTGTATATGTGCCATATTTTCTTTATCCAGTCTATCATTAATGAGCATTTGGGTTGGTTGGTTCCAAGTTTTTGCAGATAGACAGATCCCATTTGTCTATTTTGGCTTTTGTTGCCATTGCTTTTGGTGTTTTAGTCATGAAGTCCTTGCCCATGCCTATGTCCTGAATTGTGAACAGTGCCATAATAAACATACATGTGCATGTGTCTTTATAATAGAATGATTTATAATCCATTGGGTATATGCCCAGTAATGGGATTGCTGGGTCAAATGATATTTCTAGTTCTAGAACCTTGAGGAATTAACACACTGTCTTCTACAGTGGTTGAATTAATTTATATTCCAACCAACAGTGTAAAATCATTCCTATTTCCCCATGTCCTCTCCAGCATCTGTCTCCAGATTTTTTAATGGTTGCCATTCTAACTGGCATGGGATGGTATCTCAATGTGGTTTTGATTTGCATTTCTGTAATGACCAGTGATGATGAGCTTTTTTTCATATGTTTGTTGGCTTCATAAATGTCTTTTTTTGAAAAGTGTCTGTTCATATCCTTCACTTTTGAATAGCATTGTTTACTTTTTTCTTGTAAATTGGTTTAAGTTTTTGTAGATTCCGGATATTAGCCCTTTGTCAAGTGGGTAGATGGCAAATTATTTTTCCCATTTTGTTGGTTGCTGGTTTACTCTAATGATAGTTTCTTTAGTTGTACAGAAGCTGTTTAGTTTAATTAGATCCCATTTGTCTATTTTGGCTTTTGTTGCCATTGCTTTTGGTGTTTTAGTTATGAAGTCCTTGCCCATGCCTATGTCCTGAATGATATTGCCTAGGTTTTCTTCTAGGGTTTTTATGATGTTAGGTCTTATGTTTAAATCTTTAATCCATCTGGAGTTAAGTTTTGTATAAGGTGTAAGGAAGGGATCCAGTTTTCATTACTGTAGCCTTGTAGTATAGTTTGAAGTCAGGTAGCATGATGCCTCCAGCTTTGTTTTTTTTTTTTTTTTTGCTTAGGATTGTCTTGGCTATGTGGGCTCTCTTTTAGTTCTATATGAAATTTAAGGTGTTTTTTTTCTTTTTCCAATTCTGTGAAAAAAGTCAATGGTAGCTTTATGGGGATAGCATTGAATCTATAAATTACTTTGAGCAGGATGGCCATTTTCACGATATTGTTCATCCTAACCATAAGCATGGAATGTTTTTCCATCTGTTTATGTCCTTTTTTATTTCCTTGAGCAGTGATTTGTATTTATCCTTGAAGAGGTCCTTCACATCCCTTGTTAGTTTTATTCCTATGTATTTTATTATTTTTTCAGCAATTGTGAATAGAAATTCACTCATGACTTGGCTCTCTGTCTGCTATTGGTTATAGGAATGCTTGTGATTTTTGCACATTGATTTTTGTATCCTGAGACTTTGCTGAAGTTGCTTCTCAGCTTAAGGGGATTTTGGGCTGAGACAATGGGGTCTTCTAAATATACATTCATATTATCTAAAAATAGAGACAATTTGACTTCCTCTTTTCCTAATTGAATACTTTTTATTTCTTTTTCTTGCCTGATTGCTCTGGCCAGAACTTACAATACTGTGTTGAATAGGAGTGGTGAGAGAGGGCACGCTTGTCTTCTGCCAGTTTTCAAAGGAATGCTTCCAGTTTTTGCACATTCAGTATGATAATGGCTGTGGGTTTGTCATAAATAGCTTTTATTATTCTGAGATATGGTCCATTGATACCTGGTTTATTGAGATTTTTTAGAATACAGGGCTGTTGAAATTTGTCGAAGGGCTTCTCTGTATCTATTGAGATAATCATGTGTTTTTTGTCGTTGGTTCTGTTTATGTGATGGATTACATTTATAGATTTGCATATGTGAAACCAGTCTTGCATCCCAGGGATGAAGCTGACTTGATCGTGATGGATAAGCTTTTTGATGTGCCATTGCATTTGATTTGCCAGTATTTTATGGAAGATTTTCACATCAATGTTCATCATAGATATTCACCTGAAATTTTCTTTTTTAGTTGTGTCTCTACCAGGTTCTGGTATCAGGATGATGTTGGTCTCATAAAATGAGTTAGGGAGGATTTTCTCTTTTTGTATCGTTTGGAATAGTTTCAGAAGGAATGGTACTAGCTCCTCTTTGTACCTCTGGTAGAACTCGGCTGTGAACCCATCTGGTCCTGGATGTTTCTTCATTGGTCGGCCATTAATTGCTGCCTCAACTTCAGAATTTGTTATTGGTCTATTCAGGGATTCAACATCTTCCTGGCTTAGGTTTGGGAGGGTGTAAGTGTACAGGAATTTATCCATTTCTTCTAAGTTTATTGTTTTATGTGCATAGAGGTATTTGTAGTAATCTCTGATGGTAGTTTGTATTTCTGTGGAATCGGTGGTGATATCCCCTTTATTATTTTTTATTGCATTGATTCGATTCTTCTCTCCTTTCTTTGTTATTAGTCTGGCTAGCAATCTATCTATTTTGTTGATCTTTTCAAAAAACCAGCTCCTGGTTTTATGTGTTTTTTGAAGAGTTTTTTGTGTCTCTATCTCCTTCAGTTTTGCTCTGATTTTAGTTATTTCTTGTCTTCTGCTAGCTTTTGGATTTGTTTGATTTTGCTCCTCTAGTTCTTTTAATTGTGATGTTAAGGTGTCAATTTTAGATCTTTACTTGCTTCTCATGTGGGCATTTAGTGCTATAAATTTCCCTCTAGATGCTGCTTTAAATGTGTCCTCGAGATTCTAGTACGTTGTGTCTTTGTTCTCATTGGTTTCAAAGAACATCTTAATTTCTGCCTTCATTTCATTATTTACCCAGTAGCCATTCAGGAGCAGGTTGTTCAATTTCCATGTAGTTATGCAGTTTTGAGTGAGTTTCTCAATCCTGAGTTCTAATTTGATTGTACTGTGCACTGAGAGACTGTTTGTTATGATTTCCATTCTTTTGCATTTGCTGAGGAGTGATTTACTTCCAATTATGTGGTCAATTTTAGAGTAACTGCGATGTGGTTCTGAGAAGAGTGTATATTCTGTGGATTTAGGGTGGAGAGTTCTGTCAGTGTCTGTTAGGTCCTCTTGGTCCATATCTGCATTGAACTCCTGGATATCCTTATTGATTTTCTCTCTCGTTGATCTATCTAATAGTGACAGTGGAGTTTTTAAGTCTCCCACTATTATTCTGTGGGAGTCTAAGTCTCTTTATGGGTCATTAAGAACTTGTATTATGTATCTGGGTGCTCCTGTACTAGGTGCATAAATATTTAGAATAGTTAACTCTTCTTGTTGCATTGATCCCTTTAAAGTATGTAATGTCCTTCTTGGTCTCTTTTGTTGGTTTAAAGTCTATTTTATCAGAGACTGTTTGCGACCCCTACATTTTTTTTTCTCTCCATTTGCTTGCTAAATCTTCCTCCATCCTTTTATTTTGAGCCTATGTGTATCTTTGCATGTGATATAGGCCTCCTGAATACAGCAAACCAATGGATCTTGGCTCTTTATCCAATTTGCCAGTTGGTATCTTTTGATTGAGGCATTTAATCCATTTACATTTAAGATTAATGTTGTTATCTGTGAATTTGATCCTGCCATTTTGATGCTAGTTAGTTGTTTTACCCATTAGTTGACACAGTTTCTTCATAGTGTTGATGGTCTTTACACTTTGGTGTGTTTTTGCAGTGGCTGGTACTGATTGTTCCTTTCCATATTTAGTGCTTTCTTCAGGAGCTCTTGTAAGGCAGGCCTGGTGGTGACAAAATCTCTCAGCCATTACTTGTTGGTAAAGAATTTTATTTCTCCTTCGCTTATGAAGTTTAGTTTGGCTGGATATGAAATTTTGGGTTGAAAATTCTTTTCTTTAAGGATGTTGAATATTGGTCCCCACTCTCTTCTGGCTTTTAGGGTTTCTGCCAAGCGATCCACTGTGATTCTGATGAGCTTTCCTTTGTGGGTAACTCGACCTTTCTTTCTGGCTGCTCTTATCATTTTTTCCTTTGTTTCAACCCTGGTGAATCTGATGATTATGTGCCTTGGGGTTGCTCTTCTTGAGGAGTATCTTTGTGGTGTTCTCTGTATTTCCTGAATTTGAATGCTGGCCTGCCTTGTTAGGTTGGGAAGTTCTCCTGGATAATATCCTGAAGAGTGTTTTCCAACTTGGTTTCTTTTTCCCCATCACATTCTGGTCTACTGCTCAAAGGTAGATTTGGGCTTTTCACATAATCTCATATTTGTTGGAGGCTTTGTTCATTTCTTTTCACTCTTTTTTCTCTAATCTTTCCTTCTCATTTTATTTCATTGAGTTGATCTTCAATCTCTGATATCCTTTCTTCCATTTGATTGATTCAACTACTGAAACTTGTGTATGCTTCACAAAGTTCTCATGCTGTGTTTTTTAGCTCCATCAAGTTGTTTATGTTCTTCTCTATGCTGATTCTTCTAGTTAGCATTTCATCTAAACTTTCCTCATGGTTCTTAGTTTCTTTGCATTGCATTAGAACATGCTTCTTTAGCTCAGAGAAATTTGTTATTACCCACCTTCTGAAGCTTGCTTTTGTCAATTCATAAAACTCATCCTCTATCCAGTTTGGTTCCCTTGCTGGTGAGGAGTTGTGATAGCTTGGAGAAGAGGCATTCTGGGTTTTGAAGATTTCAACCTTTTTGCACTGGTTTATTTTTGGTCTTCACAGTTGGTTACCTTTGTTTAGGGTCTCTGACTGGATGTTCTTTCTGTTGACATTGAAACTATTTCTTTCTGTTTGTTAATTTTCCTTCTAACAGTCAGGGCCCTCTGCT
The DNA here is from genome assembly GCF_009761245.1 of Sapajus apella. Classification (NCBI taxonomy): domain Eukaryota; kingdom Metazoa; phylum Chordata; class Mammalia; order Primates; family Cebidae; genus Sapajus; species Sapajus apella. The sequence continues at coordinate 42,220,008 of NW_022436942.1, forward strand.
GCAGGTCTGGTGGAGTTTGCTGGAGTTCCACTCCAGAACCTGCTTGCCTGGGAATCACCTGCAGGGGCTGCAGAATAGCAAAGATTGCTGCCTCTTTTTTCCTCTGGTAGCTTTGTCTGAAAAGTACCTGCCAGATGTTAGCTAGAGCTCTCCTGTATGTGGTGTCCCCCTGTCAGTGTCCCAGGGGGTCAGAGAGCCACTTGAGGAGGCAGTCTGTCCCTTATCAGAGCTCCAGCACTGACTGGGAGATCCGTTAGTGCCTTCAGAGCTGCTAGGCAGGGACGTTTAAGTCTGCTGAAGCGAAATCCATAACCACTCCTTTTCCCAGGTGCTCTGTGTCAGGAAGGTAGGGGCTTTATGTATAAGTCCCTGATGGGCTGCTTCCTTCTTTCATCAATGCCCTGCCCAGCAAGAAGAGAGTCTAGTGACGGTCTACCTGCAGAGGCCTTGCTGAGTTGTCATGGCTCCACCCAGTTGCTATGTAAACTTCCGGGAGACTTTGTTTACACAAGTGAGTTTAAAACTGCCTGCTGGAGCCTCAGCAATGGCATACACCTCTCTCCCTCCCCCCACTGAGCTCAAATGTCCCAGGTTGAGCTCAGACTGCTGTGCTGGCTGCAAGAATTTCAAGCCAGTGGATCTTAGCTTGCTGGTCTTTGTGGTGGTTGGATGCGCCGAGCCAGATCACTTTGCTCCCTGGCTTTAGTCCCCATTTCAGGGGTATGAGTGATTCTGTCTTGCTGGTATTCCAGGTCTTACTGGGGTATGAGATAATAATAATAATAAAAAAAGCTGCTGCAGCTAAAATGGCCACTCAGTTTTGTGCTGGAAACCTGGAATGCTGGTGTTATTAGCGCCGGAGGGAATCTCCTGGTTTGTGGGTTGTGAAAATCCTGGGAAAGGCACAGTATCTTAGCCAGAGTGTTGGGTAAAGTTTCTAATGGCTTCCCTTGGCTAGAAGAGGAGTTCTCTGGCCCCCTGCACTTCCCGGGTTAGGAGATGCTCCACCCTGCTTTGGCTCACCCTCTTTGGGCTGCACCCACTGTCTAAGCAGTCCTAATGAGATGAATATGGAACCTCAGTTGGAAATGCGGAGATTACTTGCCTTCTGTTTCACTTTCACTGAGAACTGCACTCCAGAGCTGTTCCTATTTGGCCATCTTGGTGGAAAATCCACTTGATTTAGTTTTTACCAAGTTCACATATCCATAGACAAGCTACAGTTTCTGCTGATGAACAATTCTATTTCCAACATGACTGTTGGTTGATATTTTCATTTGTGTTAATAAAAATATAAAATGAAACAAAGACATAGGTTGGAACTTCACTCAATTGCCAATGACATGACCAACTTCTTTGTTAAACTGGAAAACAGTTTTTAAACAATGGAAAAATATTTCCTCAATTTTTTGTGCTGTTCACAATGTAACAGATACAACCATAATATACTTTATTTACTCCTTTCTAATAACATTTTCTCCATCATTTTTGTTAATCTAGACAACAAAACAATCATATGTGAAGATAATTGTGAGCTATACTAAAATAAGAAGTGATGAGGTTTGAGCATTTAATATGTACATAATTGATTGAATTACACATTTATATAATTTAGTTTTAATAATAGCTGTGTTTAGCAACTAGCAAAATTCCTGAAATGTAATAATTAGTTCTTGGAAGCTGGTATGGAACAACTCAAGCACATCACTGCACCAAATGGTGATACCTTATCCCAGAAATAAGTGATTTATTTTCCTAGTTTAGTTTAGCTAGATTTGAGTAACAAATTGTCTAAAACCACTTGTTGCAAACAGATGTATTTTTCTAGGCTAACAATTTTGACAGACTCTCTCCTTCTCCCCAAGACCTAATACCAGAAGAGACCTGATATATTATTTGAGGAACAAGATCTAATTTTTAAAAAGCTTCTCAGTAGTCCTATATTCCTAAATTTACCTATAGACTTAAATATTATGATTTCTGTTGTACGTAGCGGTGGAACTCCACTTCAAGGAATATATACTAATAAAAACTTCACAATTGAGAATTTATTTTAAGGGTTAAGATTTGGCAAATTATTTTTCTGTGAAATTGGAATAAACATAAATCTTATTTAATTTATATATTATTGATGCCTAAAACTTCATATAATTTCGGTATTTATTTACAGTGTTAAGGCTTTTGTGGTTAAATTTGATGAATATTTGAGGATAATTTTCAATTAATCCCAGATAAATTAAGTGATTCAAGATTAATATAGCCTTCACTTTTCAGGTTTATTTAAATCAGACAGAGAACAAAGAGAAGGGGTTGCAAAGTGATAGCAACAGTTTCACAAAACTGTCTTGTGATTTGTCTTCTTCAAATTTATGATCAGAAATAACATCTCATGTTCCTTCTCTACCCTTCCTGTAGAGAGTTCTTGATATTTATGATGCATTCTTTCTTGGTGTTGTTCGCAAAGTATTGATTATATGCACCATTTCATTTATTTTGTTTCAAAATAAATCATTGTAAAGAAAATATAGAAATTAGCTCTCATTCTTTAAATTTCATATTCAATAAAATATTTTTTAATCTGAGGAACTAGCTGGTGTAAAAGAAGATATACATAAATTTGGCATTGGATAAAACAATACCTAATTCTGCTCCAAAATCTTGAGAAACACATGGAAATTAAAGAGTCATTGAAATTGAGCCTTCTCTTATCTCAGTAGGGTAAGAAAACAGGTAAATAGTTCTTTTTCCCATAACTTCAGAATGAGATCTAGCTTAATTTTGCCTACCCCAGCTTACTGACTTATGTTTACAGATACAATACACTTGAATACATGTGAAGATGCCTATATGGATCGTTGAACAGGAGAAAAAGTTTGGCTGCAATGGTATAAATTTACTCCAATTCCAATAAGACTGTTAATCTTAGGCAATAAGTGCTTGGGCAATTCAGGAATAGTCTTTTCTATTACCTAATTATTCATATTATTGAGAAAAAATGGGGCTATCATGCTGACCTCTGTATTTAAATCCAACTCTGCATTTTTGTACTTGCAAAGAATTAGCTTGAGAATTATCTAATATTAATTTGTACATGTTTTTTTCTATTTCTTATCTGTATACATTTATAAAATAGTTTTTTCCCCTAAGAATTTATCTGCTTCTCACACCTTGGTACTAAAATCTTTATAAAATGCTTATGTTATTTCCTCAGTAATAATTTGTCAATATCTCTAATTGAGAAACTTTTAAATATAAACTCTAAGATTCAGAAGTTCTGTTTCTGAGTATGTGTGTTGCTTAGAAATTATAAGATAGAAGGAAAACGCTTAATGATTGTTTTTTCAAAAGAGTAGTATATTGATATATTAGAAGTCATTTTCCACACAATCATTCCTTTAGAATATGTCTTGATTGAAAGAATATACATCCTGGATCAATTTTTACTTGTCAAGCTTATGGTACATAATTAGCATAAAATTCTTGATAATTTCCAAAGCACTTAAAACGAGGTTTTACTTATTAATACTGACAATTTGACATAAAATGAAACAGTGAAAACCGGTACACTGAAAAATTATTCACAGATCCAGCATAAAAAAAAGAGGGGACATTTTTAAATTTTGTAAAGCTTTCTCTTTTTACTGATAGATTGACGCAAAATAAGCCAAATCCAGACCTAATATCTTAGGAAAACACTCCAAGATATCAGGTTACAGAGTTCCAAACTGCCTTTACCCATTTCTTATCATAAAAAAGGCACAAGACAATAAAATTACCAGATTTCATTTCACTCCTTGGTTAACCGATAACAATAAATCTAGTTAACTATTTATCAGATTGCCAGCACATTTATTGAATAGAGGCTCCTTTCCCCATTGCTTGATTTTGTCAGCTTTGTGGACGATGAGATGGTTGTAGGTGTATGACCTTATTTCTGGGCTCTCTATTCTGTTCTGTTGGTTTATGTGCCTGTTTTTGTACCAGTACCACACTGTTTGGGTTACTGTACCCATGTAGTATAGCTTGAAGTTGGGTAACCTGATGCCTCCAGCTTTGTTCATTTTGCTTGGAATTGCCTTGGCTATTTGGGCTCTTTTTGGTTCCATATGAATTTTAAAGTAGTTTTTTGTAGTTCTGTGAAGAATGTCATTTGTAGTTTGATACGACTAGCATTAAATCTGTAAATTTCTTTGGGCAGTATGGCCATTTTAATGAATTGCTTTTTCCCGAACATGAGGATGGAATGATTTTTATTTGTTTCTGTCATCTCTGATTTCTTTGGGAAGTGTTTGTAATTATCATTGTAAGTATCTTTCACCCTGGTGAGCCGTATTCCTAGGTATTTTATTCTTTTTGTGGCAATTGAAAATGGGATTGTATTCCTGATTTGGCTCTCCGCTTGGCTGTTGTTGATTTATAGAAATACCAATAATTTTTCCTGTTGGTTTTGTATTCTGAAACTTTGATGAAGTTGTTTATCAGCTAAAGCAGCTTTTGGACCAGAACTATAGGGTCTTCCAGATATAGAATCATGTTTATAGTCAACATGATTTAGTCAACATGAATAGTCAATATGATTCTATATCTGGAAAACCCCGTAGTCTCAGTCCAAAAGTCAAACTGAGGGATTGTTTGACTTCCTCTCTTTCAATTTGGATGTCTTTTATTTTTTTTATCTTGCTTGATTGCTCTGACCAGGACTTTCAATGCTATGTTGAATAGAAGTGGTGAGAGAGGGTATTCTTGTGCCAGTTTTCAAGGGGAATAATTCCAGCCTTTGCCCATTCAGTATGGTATTGGCTGTGGATTTGTCATAGATGGCTCTTATTATTTTGAGGTATGTTCCTTCAGTACCTAGTTTATTGAGAGTTTTAATATGAAGACATGTTGAATTTTATCAAACGTCTTTTTGCATATTTTGAGATACTCATGGGTTTTTTTGTTTTTAGTTCTGTTTATGTGATGAATCACATATATCAATTTGCATTTGTTGAACCAACCTTACATCCCAGGGATAAAGCCTTGATTGTGGTTGATTAAATTTTTGATGTGCTACTAGATTCAGTTTGCAAGTACGTTGTTGAAGATTTTTGCATTAGCGTTCATCAAAAATATTAGCCTGAATTTTTCTTTTTTTAAAAGTGTCTCTGCCAAGTTTTGGTATCAGTATGATGGAATGTGTTGGGGAGGAGTCCCTCCTCCTCAGTTTTTTGGAATAGTTTCAGTAGGAATGGTATCAGCTTTTCTTTGTACATCTGGTAGAATACAGCTGTGAATCTGTCTGGTCCTGGGCTTTTTATGGTTGGTAGGATATATATTACTGATTCAATATCAAAACACATTATTTGTCTGTTCAGGGGATAAATTTCTTCCTGGTTCAGTCTTGGGAGGTTACATGTGTCCAGGTTTATTATCCATTTCTTCTAGGCTTACTAGTTTTCATACATAGAGATATTTGTAGTAATCTATGATGGTTGATTATTTGCCTGTAATATTAGCAGTAACATACTTTTTGTTGTTTCTAGTTGTGTTTATTTGGATTTTATCTTTTATTCTTCATTAGCCTAGCTAGTGGCTTATCTATCTTATTAATATTTTCAAGAAACAAACTCCTGGATTCATCTACCTTTTGAATGATTTTATTTGTGCCTTGGTCTCCTTTATTTTTGTTTTAATTTTATTTCTTGTCTCCTCTTAGCTTTGCAATTGATTTGCTCTTGCTTCTCTAGGTCTTTTGGTTGTGATGTTATGTTGTTAATTTGAGATGTTTCTAGCTATTTGATGTGAGCATTTAGTGCTAAAAAATTTTTCTCCTAACACTGCTTTAGCTGTGTCCCTGAGATTCTGATATATTGTATCTTTGTTCACATTAGTTTCAAAGAACTTCTTGATTTATGCTGTAATTTTATTCTTTATCCAAAGTCATACAGGAGCAGGTAGTTTAATAACCAAATAATTTCATGGTTTTGAGCAATATTTTAAAGCCTTGATTTCTATTTTTATTGTTCTGTGATCTGAGAGGGTTTTTGATATGATTTTTTTTTTTTGCATTTGCTGATGATTGCTTCATGTTCAATTTTGTTGTCAATTTTAGAGTATGTGCCATGTAGCAATGAAAATAATGTATATTATGTTGTTTGGGGTGGAAAGTTCTATAGAGGTCTATGAGATCCATTTGGTCAAGTGTTGAGTTCAGGTCCTGACTATCTGTTAATTTCTGACTCATTATTCTGTCTAATACTGTCAGTGGGTGTTGAAGTTTCCTACTATTATTGTGTTGGATTCTAAGTCTCTTTGTAGGTCTCTAAGAATCTGCATTAGGAATCTGGGTACTCAGGTGTTGGGTGGACATATATTTAGAATAGTTAGGTCTTCTTGTTAAGTTGAACCGTTTACCATTATGTAATGCCATTCTTTTTTTTTTTTTATCTTTGTTAATTTAAAGTCTGTTTTGTCTGAAATTAGAATTTCAACATCTCCTTTTTTCCTGATTTCCATTTTCTTGGTAGATTTTCCTCCATCTCTTTATTTTGAGCCTATTGGTGTCATGGCATGTCAGGTAGGTCTCTTGAAGACAGAAGACCCCTAGGTCTGGCTTTTTTCTTTTTTTCATGCTTGCCACTCTGTGACTTTTAAATGGGGGCATTTAGCCCATCTACATTCAAGGCTAGTATTGATGTATGTGTGTATTTAATCCTGTAATTGCATTGTTAGTTGGTTGTTATGCTGTTTTGTGTGTGTGTGTGTGTGTGTGTGTTTGTGTGTGTGTGTGTGTTTGTGTGTGTGTGTCTGTGTCTGTGTGTGTGTGTCTGTGTGGTTGCTTTGTAGTGTTACTGGTCTGTGTTTTTGTGTTGACTGGAACAGTATTTGGTGCTCCTTTAAAGATCTCTTGCAAGATGGGTCTGGTGGTAACAAACTCCCTTAGCATTTGCTCATCTGTAAAGGATCTTATTTCTTTTTTAGGGGGAAGATTAGTTTGGCTGAATATGAAATTCTTGGTTGAAGGTTTTTTTTTTTTTTTTTTTTTTTTTCGCTGAGAATGTTGAATATAATCCCCAATCCCTTCTGGCTTGTAAGGTTTCTTCTGAGAGGTCTGCTGTTAGTTACTATTGGAAGATCAGCTCCCAATATATCAATGTGAATTCAAGATCCCTCAAAGTGATCGAGTGGTTGGTGAAAAAGAAAAAAAAGACAAAGAAACAGCTTTCTTTAAAGGTGGGCCCAGAGAGACACCACATAATGCTGCTCCATGGATATCTAACGTTCCCCTAAAAACCTCAGCTTTTATTACGTTATTTCGTTAGGGGAGGGGGAGTGAAGTTACACAGTTTCAGTGATAATTATACAAAAAGAAACATAAGCAAAAACTGTTGATCAAAGATCACAATATGGTATTGTAAAAGCAGAACAATGTAAAGATTACTTTCTGTGTGTCAGCATAGAAACCATATTCTTGCCTTAGCAAGAATAGAGATTAAACATAAACTTATAGATAGCAGTAAGAAAAGCACTGGGCTCACAGCTGCAGGGAGAACAGAATCTGACACAGGAAAACTAGCTTGATCACAAAACTGCAAGAGAGGGGAGACCAGCATGCAGGCCTAGAAGAGCAGTGGGAGAAGAAAGACTTTTACATCCTTATCTCTACCACGGAGGCTTTTCCTCACAAAAGACGTCCCTCATGCCTCTGTTTATAGGCTCTCCATAAGGGTTGCATTCCCTTTGCAGGGCCCTTAATCAATACACCTTTTTTGGGAAATGATTCTGGGTAATAAGCCTCTCCATTACATGTCCATTTATAGGCTCTCTGCAATGAGAAGCTTATTATGTGCTGTTATCTGTCTCTGGCAGTCAGGCTATGTGGTTTGTCTTTTACCCAGTGTTCCTGTTTCTACAAAGCATCTTAGCCAGGGGAAAAGTCACAAGCTACATTTTAACTCTTCACATTATTCTTCATTTTCTCAAATATAATCAATACAGTAAGTAACAAGCATAACAAAGCAAATAGCTCATTTTGGGGAAACCAAATTCTGAGAGAATTTACAGGTTAAAAATCAACAACAATTTCTTCTTGTTATTTCAGATGGCTCAGGTTTTGCCAATTCTTCTGGAAGCTTGGGTTTGCTCAGTCACCACTGAGGGGTCCACAGCATTCCCGGCAATTCACCCTGATATGGTTTTCTTTGTAGGTGACCTGTCCTTTCTCTCTAGCTGCCCTTAACATTTGTTTTTCATTTTAGCCTTGGAAAATCTGCTAATTATGTGTCTTGGAGATGATCTTGTGTAGAATAGTGCAGGGGTTCTCTGTATTTCCTGATTTAGTGAGGCTGGTGAAGTATTCATGGACAGTATACTGAAATATGTTTTCCAAGTTATTTACTTACTCTCTGTCCCTTTCATGGATGCCAGTTATTATAGATTTAGCCTCTTTACATAATCCCATACTTCACAGAGGCTTTGTCCATTCATTTTTATTCTTTTATTTTTAATCGTCTGTCTTATTTCAGAGAGCCAGTCTTCAAATTCCAACTTTCTTTCTTCAGCTTGATTTTTTCTGCTGTTAATACTTGTGATTGAATTGTCAAATTCTTGTAGTTTGTTTTTTAGCTCTATTTTATCCATTAGGTTTCTTTGTGTGTGTGTGTATGGCTATTTTGTCTGTCAGCTTCTGTATTGTTTTACTGTGATTCTTAGTTTCCGTGGATTGAGTTTTGCCATTCTTCTGAATCATGATGATCTTCATTCCTATCCACATTCTGAATTCTATTGCTATCACTTCAGTCAGCTCAACCTGGTTAAGAACCCTTGTCAGAAAACTAGTGCATTCATTTGGAGGATATGAGACACTCTGGCCATTTGAATTATCAGAATTCTTGCATTGCTTCTTTCTCATCTCTGCATGTGGGTGCTCCTTTAACTGCTGGGCTGCCTCTGATTGAAGTAGTCAGGCAGGGGCAGGGTGGTTGTGCTGGATTCCAGGTCAGGCTTCCCTGCCCAGTGAGAAGAAGTTGTTGATAACTCTGGCAGAAGGTGGCTGGACACCCAGACCAGAAGGGCCTGCCCAGTGAGGAGATATGAGATTGGAGGCCCATGTAACAAACAGTCTGGCCACATTTCTGAACGGCTGCTTCAGTGTGCTTGAGGTCTGCCTCAGTCCTTAGTCACCTCAGAATTTCCGGCACCTAAAGGTATCAATGGTGAAGGCTGTGAAACAGCAAAGATTGTGGCCATCCCCTCCCTATGGGAGGTCCACCCCAGGGAAGTATGTATCTGTTGCTAGTACGAGCACATCAGTGGGGTTGCTTGCAGAACTTGATGAGGAGATTCTGCCCAATAAAGGAAAACAGGATGTGGAACTCAAGTACATAATTGGTCTTGCTGCATCTTTGGAGAGCTGCTGTGCTTTGCTGGTAAAATGCTGTAGTCCCTAGTCTCCATGGACTCCCTAAATCCCAAAGGCAACAGCTAAGGCTGTTAAAAACCCAGTAGGATAATTCTTAATCACACTGAGAAAATGTGTTCTGCTACAAAAGAGAGTGTATAAGCTTGGAGAGGACATAAATGTAAATAGTAAAATAAATGCCAAGGCTGCGGAATTTGTGAGACAACAATTTTCTTTTTTAGTTAATTGTATTTTGGGGGTATATGTGATAATTTAATATATCCAAATAATTTCCAAAAGATCAAATCAGCATAATTGAGATATCCATAAACTTAAATATGTATCATTTGTTTATGCTAGAAACACTTAAATTATCTTATAGCTATTTTGAAATATACAAGAGATTATTATAAACTATAGTAAACCTACTGATTTATGTGGCACCATGTCTTATTTCTTCTATTAAACTGTATATTTGTACTTTTGCAACGATTCATTTTCCACTGAACTCTACGCCCCTGTCTGATTTTCTTCCCTTAATATTCAATGGATTTTAATAACATAAAATGGAGATTCTAAGCTTTTGTTGACAACATATGTAGAATAAAAATTCACACATCTAATATTTATTGAATATTAAATATAAACAATATTATTAGGATTATTATTGCAATTTTGTTTTGTGTATATAGAACTAGGTCCCATGTGGTATAGAAAAAACACAATTATTTGATGAGTACCTGTATTTCTGGTACAAATCATGATTCACTATCATAGTTTCACTTAGTCAGTGAAGATATCTAGGACTTATCCTCATTTTCTCTGTAGCTATGACCCTAGGGTTTTAAGTTAATGTAAATTAAAGCAGAGATCATTATGTTGGAGAAAATAGGTGACAATGATGACAAGGTCTATGATTTGGTCCTATTTTATATGCCATACTAGAAAGTTAAGTGGAGTTTGATTTAATGAATCACCACAGATTTTTCAGTCTCCTCTCAATCTTTCCTCCCTTCTTCATGACTACCAGATTCATAAGAATGTAAGGGAAGTGTAGAAGAAAACATTTTAGTGGTTTCTCTCTTTGAATTTTATCTTGTATCCCAAAGAGGTTTCAGATTCTTTCTTTTCCAATGGCCTTGCTCATCCATTGATTTTCCAAATACAACATGACTTTGTGCCATATCTCTATAATATGAAACAAATAATGAACAGCTGACATTCTTCACCTATCTAAATAATCAAATGGGCATATATTTACAATCAGCGGGAAAGTCAGGTCACAGTTTGGAGACAAATTAATGTTTCTGGGGAGCTTTAGAAAATTAGTGTCTTAGACACACTCAGGATCAATTATAGTCAGGAACCCTGAAGGTTGAACATAGGCATCAATAGTTTTAAAACCTCCCCAGTGATTCCTATTGCAGATAATTAGAGACCCAGTGACTCATCCTTGAAGGTACCACACTAATTCGTGATTTGTCTGTACTTTCATCCTTGACCAACACTACTTCTCCTGACTTGGAGGTCTTTTAGAATTCCTGAGGTGACTCTCTATCTCTGTTCCAACTTATTGTTAGTTGATTTATAGGCTTACTTTAAGAAGTGTACCTTGTTTTCTTTGGGCATAGTTGCTGAGTAAGGGGAAGGGGGATGCATTTATGTTACCAGTTTTAAAAAATGCAGACATACAATGATAACAAAAGTTCAACATTATACCAAACTTTTGATAACAAAAGTTTAACATTTTTAAGTACAGTAATGTTTAAATGATACCCAGAACAGAGTAGGATCTCATTTAATTTTAATTTTTTTTTCTACCTCCTAGAAGTGGAATTGGCTGAACAGAGGGTAGTAAGAAATTTATCTGGTATTTGTCTCAATAGAACCTTTCAGACTGCTATAAAACATGCTTAGCATGTTTTCACAAGGAACTATTAAAGTTTTCTAGAACCTTCAAATATTGACTGTTTTGTACAAACAAGATACACCTTATAAAAAAATTAACTCAAGATGGATTAAAGACTTAAACATAAAACCTAAAACTATAAAAACCCTAGAAGAAAACCTAGGCAATACCATTCAGGACATAGGCATGGGCAAAGACTTCATGAATAAAACACTAAAAGCAATGGCAACAAAAGCCAAAATTGACAAATGGGATCAAACTAAAAAGCTCTACTCAGCCAAAAAAACTATCCTCAGAGTGTACAGAAAACCTACAGAATGGGAGAAAAATTCTGCAATCTATTCATCTGACAAAGGTCTAATATCCAGAATCTACAAGGAACTTAAAGAAATTTACAAGAATAAAACAGTGTGGAAACAGTTTTGTCACATGGGTAGGTGGCTATGAAGACCTTATCATTCATCACAGAAGGGAAGCTATAATCATTTTTCTCACTAATGAGAAACTGAATACTGTATTTTTGTTCTTATAGCTTTCAGGATGTAATTTTATTTGATTCTCTTAGATAATGTAGTCTAATAGAAATTTTTATTAATAAGTTTGGGAATTACGTAGAAACAGTATAACATAATTTTTTGCAAATCATTTAAATTAGCTGGGTCCTCTGTCTCAGGGCCTCTCACAAGCTGCAATCAAGGTGTCAGGGCTGTAATTATCTCAATGCAGCAAAAGTATTTGCTTTCAATCTCACTCACGTGGTTGTTGGCAGCAGTCAGTTCCTTGTGAATTGTTGAATTTAAGAACTCAGATCCTTGCTTGCTATTGGCCTCCCTCAGTTCCTCATCACGTGGGTCTCTACAATATAGTGGCTTGTCTCATCAAAGCTGCAAGTAGAAAAGGCAATAGAGAAAGAATGCTAGCAAGACAGAAAGTACAGTTTTTTAATAATCCAATAACAGAAGTGATATTCCATCAATTTTGCTGTGTGCTATTTATTATAAGCAAGTTGTTAGGTCCAGCCCAAAGAGAGAGGGTTATACAAAGTAAAGGGAGAGGATTATACAAAGGCATAAATACCAAGAGGCAGGGATCACTGGGAGTTGTGTCAGAAGCTGTCTGCTATATTCCCTAAATTCACTTTTGTTGACTAGTCTTTAGTTGTTTTACATATGATTGCCAAAGAATTTTGAAGTTATATCCACTCATAGACTCAGTTTATGCTTTCTTGAGTTACAATGTCAGCTATGTGATGCTTTTTAAGCTTCAAATGTTTCTCTCCTTTATATCAGATATTGCATTCATTAACTAGAAATCAATTACACCAGGAAGAAAAGCAATAATCAAATTTCTGAAGTCAGTAGGCTTGGGAAATATAATTTATTTAATTTAGTTTTGCTCTAAGTTTTAAATTGCTAATTGTAGGCATCTAAATGCCTTTAAATGGATCCCGGGCAAATATCCTGAAAGTTGAACATGTTTCTTTTAATCAGTTTAGGGCAACCAAATTACAGCAAAATAAATGGTTGATATATGAAAGAAAGTAGCCTTGATATCTACCAGTCATCTGACAACTCTGGAAACATAAATAAGAGAAAATGTTTCTTCCTTACTTATTAATAGTTGAAGTTTAAAGGCTGCATTCCATAAGAGAAGTGAGGTAGGATGTTTTAATCCTAAAATCCTTCTTACCAAGATCAAAAAGAAATATTTGAATGATTTTATAGACACACACAAAAATAAAACCACGTGTCAACACTAGTTGCCTTATTGTCTATGTTCACTGCCGTTTCTTTTGTTGGGACTTATTTTCAGTGAATACATTCAAGTACATAAAATACTGGAATTAAAACAAAAAGGATCTGGGAGTAGTGACTCATGCCTGCAATCCCAGTACTTTGGGAGGATGAAGAGGGAGGATCACTTGAGCCAAGGATTTTGAGATCAGCCTGTGTAACAAAGTGAGACCCCCATCACTTAAAAAAAAAAAATTAGCCAGACGTGGTGGTGCACACCTACTTGGGAGGCTGAGGTGGGAGGATCACATGATCTTGGGAGGTCAAAGCTGCAGTGAGCCATGATGGTAACAGCTCTGTAACCCAGGCTTATGTCACTGCAGTTGAGCCTGCACTTTTATTTTTTAGACAAAGAGCAAACTTTGTCTAAAAAATAAAAAAAATAGTATGATAGAAGAGTTTAGAACCACTTTGTTGAAAGCTTAGAAATGGCTTCTTAGAGATATTACAGCTGAGTGAATGAAGCAAGTGATCTGAAAGTTGTCAACTCGAATCCTAGCTTTAACTCTTCTTTCCCCTGTGACTTGGAAAAACCATACATCCTCTATGCATATATACTTTCTCATTTGTAAAAGATGCTAAAGCCTCAGCACAGCTTGTGGAAGCTTCTGAATCAAATATCAGTATGCCAAATGAGTTATTCCCTTCTCTTCAATTTAGCACTGAGATTTACAGTAACTATTTTTTTCTAGCTTAAGGTCTGTCTGGATGTGACACATTTAGATCAGATTTTAAATAGATGAAATTTTTCAACATCTTAATTGCTGTTTAATTTCAGTAGTATTTTCTAAACAACAATTATGCATAAGGCAGGGATTTTCAAATTCCTTATATTCACTTACAGATTCCTGTGGTTCAAGAAACAAGAATGTCTAATAAATGAAGGCAATTCAGAGCGGTGAGTGTTCTCAATAATATTAGGCTTATGAGAGGGTTAGAAATGAGCCATAAGAGGGACAGTTTTTATCAGCTAGAGTGATGAAGGAAGGCTTTAAAAGGGAAGCCACATTTCATGTGTGACTTTTAAATTGTGGAGATGATGGATCAAAACTGTTACTTTAGAAGGAAAAATAGGGTCAAATATGGGTGGCAGAAATGTACAAGTAATATGAATAGCTAAACATCTCAGTGTGACTTGATTTGCACATAAGGTACACATAGTAAATTACTGATGTTTAGATCTACTAAATGGTCTTAGAGTCACACTCTGGAGAGCCTTGGAAGCCACTTGAAGGAATTTTCATGTTATTTTGTGAAACAAGGATGGTTATTAGGGGTTCTGAGTGCCACGACTGACAGAGAGAGACCGAGTTAGAAAGCAATTCAATAGTCCAGAAATGGTTTCCCATGTTAAGTATGGTTTCTCTTACAAGCAGCTGCTCTGTAAATATTTGAATGACTAGCCCTGAAAAAAGCTTCCAGCTTTAAGTGGCTGACATCACTTGAAATTATTTTCTCGTTAAATTTCTAATAGGTTATTTATAGCTTTCAAAATGGATTTTTTATTTCTTTTGGAAAATCTCAATATTTTTAAAGAAAATTTAATTTTGCTTGTTTCCTGTGTATTTCTTGCTCCTGCTACAGAATTTTCTTTTCAAATAAGAATTCTTGTTTATTTCGGGCCCATGTAGATTTTCTTTCTTCTTCTTTTTTATCATCAGGCAGCAAATTTATAATCCAGTGACATCTTGTCTGTTTCCATGGGAATGGATATAATAGAGCATATTTAGCACTGTGGACTTGATCCAACTAAAAATATTTGCAAGAGTCTGAAATGTGAGACTGTATAAGGCCATGGGTGTTGTTGGCTTGCCTTGCTCTTGGTGTTGATGTCTTCATTGAAAATGTCAGCTTTCTGCGAACATCAGAAAATAATTAAAATAACACAGAGGTAACAACCCTCAGCCCTGCAGAGGTGGCTTCTCTGCCACCTGAACTAGGTTGAAGGGTTTGTTCCAGGGTTGGTTTGTTAACTGTAACCAAGTTAAAAGAGCCTTCAAAATCCCTGTTTAGATGGGGTGATTTTTTTAACTACAGTAGAAATAAAATGAAAAATGCTTACATGGAGATGTAGGATTCTCCTTCTTCTAAGAAACAATTTTTAAAAAATACTTTTAAAATCAAATATGAAATCTACAGAGAAATAGGGTTTCCTGCAGATAATTCTTTTCAACATAAACAGTGTGAGTTTGAGTGCCCTAATTTATGGCATATTTAAATGATCTATGAAATTGTGGACAAGACTATGGATTTCAGTACTCCTTATGTTTAGTTCAAGTGATTAAGAATATCTTTAATAGTTTTGTAGTCATAAATTTAAAAAATAGGGAAATATTTTTTAAGTACAGCTGAAATTGCATTATGAAATGAACAATGATTTCACTAGTTAGCAATTAATCACAGTGGGCATCTGTGAGTCACTGATCCTCAGGCATTACCTTTTTTTCCATGTAGCTATATATTAAATTTCTTCCGTCTAATCAGTCATGTGATTTATGTAGGGTTGTTTCTATCCCCAAACCTTGATGAGGGCTCTCAATGCCCATTCCAATCTCAATGCTTAGTAATTTAGTGATTGCTTCAGAGATTTACAAAACAGGTTTAGTAGATTACATAATTTTGACAAATATTTACACACTCCTATCCACATATGAGGATACCTCCGCATAACACTGATGTTTCAATTGGCCATGTGACATGTTTTATCCAATGCCAGTGGAACATGGAGACTGATGATCTATGCCACATTCAAGCAATCAATTTAAATGTAACCTTCTTGTCTATCAGTGAATGGGTGTCAGTTAGGATTCAAAAGGGAAACAGAGACAGTATAACTTTCATATGATAAGGGATTAAAGAATTACAATTTACACAAACATGGAAGGGGATGAAAAAATTGAAGGTCTAGAGGAGATCCGAGGGTCAGAAAAGAAGTTACTAGTCACCCTGAGAAGTCAAACACATCTTGCCACAGCAGTGAAAGCTTGTGGGGTGGACTTTCAGCATGTTCATCCAAAACCAAACATCTGGTGGTGATCCTGAGGCCACTATTGGAGGATAATTAAATGCCAAGTAAAAAAGAGCATAGATAAAGCAGGGGGCATATTCTTATCTGTCCCTCACAGCATATTTTGATAACCTTCACAGAGTAATGACCATTGCTTCACTTCTGCCAAATATTCATCTGGTCAGCGCTAACATGCAGCTTTAGAGGGAAGGGCATTGCATCTAGAAAAGATTTCCCAGCTTTAACAAACACACATAGTACAAGTTACAAAATGGGCAAGTGCCATATTGGGACTAAACCTTCAACCTGGATTCGAATAAAAGGCATGTGGTATGGAACCCCAGCTGGAGCAGAGCCCCAGGCAACCAGCAGCTCTTATATAATGTGAAGAAGAAATAAATATTTGATGGTAGTAAGCCACTGAGAAATTGAAGTTGTTTATTATTGCAGCACACTTGACTAATAGTAAAACTGATGTTGAAAGTAAGGGGCCGCTCAAATGAGAAGCCAAAAATATCTATTATTTCTTTAGTTGTTGGCTAGGAAGGAAACAGGAATTTGGGGAAAGTGAGCAACCTGTGTTTTCAATGTTTGGGATATTTTGCAAAATGTCAAAATGGATAACTTGGAAGACATACAATTGCTACAGGATGCTGGGAAGGGAAAAATATTGTCCCTTTAAATGATAAGGAAGGGAGGAAGGGGAGTGCTGGGTGGAGGAGGGCATGGTTCCCGGCTAGGACTCTACCACCAGGGACCTAGGTGAGGACAGGCACTTCTGCCTTCTTGCCCAAATGTTACATTTTCCAAGACCACCCTGGCCTGCCATGAGCCCATCCTGGACCTATAAAAACATGAGACCTTAGCAAGGCAGAGATAGGCTGCTGGATGGCGAGAGGAACACATTGGTGGAAGACAAGCAGCTGGACATGGAGAAGACAAGGGAAGCATGCCTGCCGGCAGGAGAGCACACCAATAGATGCCAGCACACCAGCAGGCCATCCACTGAAGGGCAAGGAGGAGTATGGCTGGGGCAGTCAGAGGAGAGCCAGGGCCACCTGGCAGCCCGACTCTAGGGGAAAACCATCTCCCTTCTGGTTCCTCCATCAGGGGAGAGCTACTTCCACTCAGTAAGACTTTGCACTCATTCTCCAAGCCCACACGTGATCTGATTCTTCTGTACACCAAGGCAAGAACTCAGGATACAGAAAGCCCTCTGAGCTTGTGACAAGGTAGAGAGTCTAATTGAGCTGGCTAACTAACACAAGCTGCATATAGATGGCAAACTAAAAGAGCATCCTGTTACATATGCCTACGGGGGCTTCAGGAACTGTGAACATTCACCCCTAGACCCTGCTGTGGGATCAGAGCCTCATAGCCTGCCTGTCTGTATGCTCCCCTAGAGGTTTGAGCAGCTGGACACTGAAGATGTGAGCCACACCCCCATCACATGCATTGTGAGGGAACAAGGGAATCTTTCCCATTTCACAATGACATGTTGAGTTGACCATTGGTTGAAAACATTTTGGAAAAAGAATGTTAGTAGTGTGATCTGATTGTTATCACTGCCTTTAATAAGGTTCTATGAGAAAGACATGTACTCAAGAAAGAATTTTCTTTTTTTTTTTTTAATGATGAGAAACACAAAAGAGAACTTTTGAGGCTGCAGATTGGGAATATTTGTATTTAACATTTATGCTTATATTCTGTTATATTTAAAATAAATTGTGCAAGACAAAAATCTAATTCATATTGACATTAAAATAATTTTCTGGTGAAAAAATAATGTTGTGGTCACCCTGCCTTTTATTAAATCTTTAAAATCTTTTTATTAGATTAATGTGACCCTAAGTAACATTTTTTGAATTAGACAAAGTTGCTCAGGAAAATAGAATAATAATTTTCTCGTGATATCCTAAATAATGTAGCTATAATTAAGTTGAGAGAGAGAGGGAGGCATATAATTAAGTTGAGAGAGAGAGAGGGAGGCATATTTGCTGAAAGGTTGGCAAAGCATTATAAGGGTAGCTATTGCTACATGGACCTTAATGGAATCAGTCCGATAATGAAGCAACAAATTTTTGAGAGAACTATATGGCCAAAAGCAAGATCAGTCTGAATTAAAACCTAACTTTGGCTGAAGTATTAAATAACTTCTAAAGTTCATGGTAAGACCAAACAACTCTAAATGTGTGTGGACCTAATAACAGAGCTGCAAAATACATGAAACAAAGCCAGACAGAATTAACAAAAGACAGAAGAAAATTTATGTAGTGGGAGAATTGTTTAACCCTTTTTCAGTAACTGAGTGAACAAGTAAACACAAAATCTGAGTTAGTAGACAAGATCTGAGCAGCATTATCGACCAACTTGACCTAATTGACATTTAACAAACACTACCAACAATGGCATATCCTTTCTTTTTAGTATATAGAAAACATTCACCAAGATGAAACATATGTCATACCATAAAATAACTAAATAACTTTCAAAGCATTGAACTCTTATAGAGTATTTTTTAAACCAATGGAATCAGAGATAAAAACTAAATTTATAGAAAATCTTCAGAGATTTAAAAATGAAATACACTGGCCGGGCGCGGTGGCTCAAGCCTGTAATCCCAGCACTTTGGGGGGCCGAGGCGGGTGGATCAAGAGGTCAAGAGATCGAGACTATCCTGGTCAACATGGTGAAACCCTGTCTCTACTAAAAATACAAAAAATTAGCTGGGCATGGTGGCGCGTGCCTGTAGTCCCAGCTGCTTGGGAGGCTGAGGCAGGAGAATTGCCTGAACCCAGGAGGCGGAGGTTGCGGTGAGCCGAGATCGTGCCGTTGCACTCCAGTTTGGGCAACAACAGTGAAACTCCGTCTCAAAAAATTAAATAAAAAATTAAAAGAAATACACTTCTAATTAATACATGTATTAAAGCAGTAATAAGCATGGTTATTACTATATAACATAATTTCAAACTTTATGATAATAAACAATAAAATTGTGTGAGATGCAACTAATTAGTGTTTAGAGGAAAATTTGTAATTTTCAATTATTTTATTGAAAAATA
The DNA here is from genome assembly GCF_009761245.1 of Sapajus apella. Classification (NCBI taxonomy): domain Eukaryota; kingdom Metazoa; phylum Chordata; class Mammalia; order Primates; family Cebidae; genus Sapajus; species Sapajus apella. Next base: position 42,239,161 of record NW_022436942.1, read on the forward strand.
AGCATTTAAATAAGGAGTGTTTAAATTGACCTATATGTTCGCTTTGGAAGCTAGAACAAAAGTAAATTAAACACAGTAAACGAAATGAATAAGTAAAGATAAGAACAAAAGTAAAAATATATATATATAAGATAAAAGAGAACATTAATAAAGTTAAAAATTTGATGGTTGCAAAATGTTAATAAAATTGATAAATTCGTAACAAAACTAATCAAGGAAATCAGAGAGACAATATAAATGAATAATATTGGGGAGAAAGAGGGAACATTACTACAACTTTTATAGAAAAGTAAAAGATAATAAGGAAATATAATAGACAACTTTATGCCAATAAATTAAACAGTTAAAGTAGACATGTTCTTGGAAAAGCACAATTATTAAAACTCATTGCTAAAGAGATAGAACATTTGAAATATCCTCAGATTTATTTAAAAAATTGAAGTTTAATTAAACAAATTCTTCATACATTAAAAATTTAAATCCAGACCAATGAATTTTATCAAACTACTAAGCACTTATGAGAGAAATGAAATAAAAGTAAATAAATAGATACACCAAATTCATAGACTGAAAAACTCATCATCACAATTTCAGTATCTCAAAATTAAGCTGAAGATTCAAGAAAATATTAATCAAAAGTCCATAAAACATTTGTTGTTTTTGTTAGAAATTTAAAAGATAATTTTAAATTTACATGGAAATGCTAAATACCTAGCATCGCTAAAACAATTTTTAGAAAGAAGAAAAAAAATAGATACCTTGCTTGGCCTCCGTAATTATCCAGTGGAAAAATATATAAATTGTAGGAATAGTAGAGATATTACAGTCATGGACCAATACATATGTTATTAATTGATGGTTAACAAAGTTACCAAGCTAATTCTTTGAGGAAAAAGAAGACAGCTGGATATCTGCATGAAAAAAATAAACCTTGATCCAATACTTTATACAAAATACATTTGACATGGGTTATAGACATACATGTAAAAGCAAAAAAGCAGAATATTTCTATAAGAAAACATAGTGTACAGTGGCTTACGCCTGTAATCCCAGCACTTTGGGAAGCCAAGTCGGGTGGATCACGAGGTCAAGAGATCGAGGCCATCCTGGTCAACATGGTGAAACCCCTCCTCTACTAAAAATACAAAAAATCAGCTGGGCATGGTGGCGTGTGCCTGTAATACCAGCTACTCAGGAGGCTGAGGCAGGAGAATTGCTTGAACCCAGGAGGCGGAGGTTGCAGTGAGCCGAGATCGCGCCACTGTACTCCAGCCTGGGTAACAAGAGCGAAACTCCGTCTCAAAAAAAAAAAAAAAAGAAAAGAAAAGAAAAGAAAACATAGTGTAAATTCTTTATTACCTTGGAATAGGCAGATTTCTTAGATCATATAAAGCACTCAACATTTAAAAAATAATAAACTGGACTTTGTCAAAATTAAGCACATCTTTTCTTTAAAAACACCGTTCAAAATGAAAGACAACAAACTAGGCAAAACTATTCTCGATATATGTATTTGACATAAGACACCCTTACAACTGAAAAAAGACAATACATACAATAAAATAAGGTGCAAACAACTTGAACTTAACTAAGAACTTCATGGAAGACAATATATGAACGGTCAACAAGCACATAACCAGAAGCACAAAATTATTAGCGATAAGCAAAGTGCAAATTAAAACCACAAAGAAAAACCACTACACATACACATTAAAAACAATTAAATTGTGAAACAATAACAAATATTTCAAGTGTTGGTGAGAATGTTGAGCCATTGAGTTGTCATTAATTGGTAATAGAAGTATAACATGGTACAAATGTAATGAAAAATAGTTTGAAAGTGTTTTAGTAAAGTAACAGGTACACTTACCGTATGATCCATGAATTCCACTTCTAGGTATTTGCCCAAAGGAAATGAAGCCACAGATGTGTACTAGATGCTTATAGCAACTTTTCATATTATTTATAATGTATGTACTATATAATGTAATTTTTAATAATGAAAACACAAATTTTAAACAACAAAGGAGCTGATAAATGTTATATTCATACAGTGGAATAAAATAACAACAAATGCTAGACAATAGAGGAATGTAAAAACATGAATTAATTTCTAAATCATGCTGAGGGAAAGAAGCCAGATACAATGAATACATGCTGTATAATAAAGGTTGGCAAATTTTTTTTTTTCTGGAAAGATTGTAAATATTTTAGGTTTTCTAAGCCATATTATCTCTATCACAACTATTCAGCTCTGCTACTTTAGCATGAAATCAGCCATAGACAAGATGTAAATGAATGGATGTGGCTGTGTTCTAATACAACCTTATTTACGAAAATAGATGCCAACTTGGATTTGGCCTATAAGCCATAACCTGCCAACCTCTCCTTTATTATTTTGTTTATTAAAAGTTCTAGAGTAGGGAAATTAACCTACAGAGACAGAATTCAAAACAGTCCTAGCCTAAAGTAGGGGTATGATGGAAAGTGAATTTCTAAGGAGCAGGAGAGGATTTTCTGGTGTGAAATAAATGTTCTATATCTTGATTAGCATTAGAGTTACGCAGGGTGTATATTTGTCAAAACTCATTAACTTATTCTTTGTAAAAAGAAGAGCATGTGCACAGGTGTAGAGACAAGAAACAACTTGGAGAGTGCTGGCATTACTGGGGCACCAAGTAGAAGGCATGGAGAGTCAAGGTTTAAATTTGGAAAGATTAGTAATGATTAAGGAACTGGTCATATGACGTAGAGACTATGAAGTAATGAATGGTATATATGTAACATTATTGTGTATGTACCATATTATATATCATATTGGTATTTAATTTTTTATGTTTAATTTTGGACTTCTGTTTTAGATAGGTCTCCTATTGAATATTAAATTAGGATTTACTGTTAGTTTCCAGAAGATCTGAGACAAGTTTTGCCAAATATCTTCATATTTCCAAGCAAGAAAAGAAGAGCCAACAGGACTCAGAAAGGAAGAGTGATCTAAAATTTCTTTTTTAATCCTCTGCTTCTTATCTGCAATGAGTATGCTAAAGAGTTGTCATGGAAGTAATCAAATTTTAGGGGAAAATTTATTGGAAAGAGTTGCTGTAATGCTGTTGATGTTCTTCTCCACCTTGAAAAGGATGTTTCTTCCTCACTGAAGTCTAAATGGCTTCAAGGAGACCAGGTGAAGAACTTCATTTGTGTCTATGGTAATTTATGGGCTGCAAAGAAGGTAGTTCCCAACTCATACCTGAGAAAGCCCAGAAAGAAGAGACTGTGGCTGGGTGTTGGCTCTCATGGTTGAGCAATGATACAGTTGCTTTGGGATACCTTGATTGTCGAGAGTTATTACAGGCCAAAGAAGATCCTGTTTCTTAGAAAAAAAAATGTTAAGTTGTAATCAAGAGAAATGATGTCACCTCAAAATAAAATGTCAGCGTAGAGTTGTTTAAACAGAAGCTTTAAAAGAAAAGGCTGAGGGAGCAAGAGCTATTAGCATTCACCTGCTGGAGACAGAGCATGGGCTAAGGAAACTACTAGATATGCTATATATAGATATCTCTCTCTATATGCTATATATAGACGGCTGTATTGCATACGTAGATGTCTCTATACACTATATATATATATATATATATATATATATATATATATGTGAAGATGCTATCTATTGATATCTATATATAGCATTAGCAAGCCTAGAAATAAAACAATGCTAAATGATATCTGTGCCAGTCAAGTGAGATTGTCATGTCCTTCACCGCTTTTGTTTCTTCCCGTGCTTCAATCCTGAAGGACCTAGACACAGCCCATGGAGTCAAAGTAGAAGTGGGCGCCTCAGTGGAGAAAACAGAAGAAACCTACCAAAGTGCCTTCTCCAATGGGGCTTCAAGCCTAATAGAAGTCCCAATTTGAACATTCAAGACGTTTGTTCAGACGATACACAATTATTCTATGGCATATACTGTATGAATTTGTGGACCTCATGCAAAAACTTTGTCAAGTTTCCAGGATCTATGGCCAAAAGGTTGGGAATCACCTCTTTGGTGAATCTATATTTTAGTTTAGTCTTATATATTTTTTAATGAATCTAGACTGATTTTTTGTCATTTCTTTAATAAATCATAATTATTTAATGCCTCTTGACTCTCTAGTGTTATCTTCTACTACATTTTGTCATTTCTCAGATATATCAGAATAATTCCAGCCCTTCTACAATGCTAGTCTTACCTCATTATTCTGCTATGTCCTTTGCTCCTGTTAAACAGTTTTTTTCTGTTTCCTGGAATTATCTTGTACTCCTTTTCTTGCCCTTTTGTCATTCCTTTTGTGACTCTTCATGTTAAAATACTTTCCTCCCATTTCTAACTTCTGAAATCTTGCCCATCTTTCAAAGCCTATCTCAAATGCTGCCTCCTTTATACATGATTTTGTTATTCAGTGAGAATTAATCTTTCCCTTCTTTTAATCTGCAATTACCACTTTATGGCATGTATTATTTACATGATCTGTTTTGTTCTGTAATAATTTTGTACTGTCTTCTTTGTTTTTAATTAGCAAGCTAATATATGCATGCTTTTTATTATAAATTCTGATACAGTAGTAAAAACTGTAACTCTACTTTAACTTGGGCACACATTCTCTTGTCCATTTGGACTCCGTGTGTAATATTGTTAAAACTTTGATGTTTATCTTCAGTTGCCATATTTCTGAGATAATGACTTCATGGTCACAAGATTGCTACGAGGATTAATTGAGATAATTTATGAAGAACTACATAGCAGAGTACCTGGTGTATAGTGACTACTCAACATTATTATATAGTGATTACTCCACATTAGTATTTTTATCATTATGCTGACATTATTAATATCCTTTCAGACCATTATCTATGCTTTTACAAATCTTTGTACCTATACATCTTTATATATATGCATATAGTATTTAAAAATATAATAATACAAAATAGTTTTCATAGATTATGGACAAATTCCCACATCAAAATTTGAGGTTTGTAGTTCTGATTCTTCAATTGTAAAAACATGCTGGCTGGGCACGGTGGCTCATGCCTCTAATACCAGCTCTTGGGTCACCTGAGGTTGGGAGTTCGAGACCAGCCTGACCAACATGGAGAAACCCCATCTCTACTAAAAATGCAAAATTAGCTGGGTGTGGTGGCTCATGCCTGAAATCCCAGCTACTCAGGAGGCAGAGGCAGGAGAATCGCTTGGACTCGGGAGGCGGAGCTTGTGATGAGCCGAGATCAGGCTCTTGCATTCCAGCCTGGGCAACAAGAATCAAACTCCATCTAAAAAAAACCAATTTGCTGCTGTGAATCTACTTTTATATTTTTAATGCAAATGATCAAATATTTCTGAAGTATAGGTTCCTAATTATAAAATTGCTGTCAACACTAATTTTTCTTTTTGTTGAGACAGAGTCACCCTTTGTCACCCATGCAAGAGTGCAGTGGCATGATATTGGCTCATTGCTACCTCTGCCATATGGGTTCATGTGATTCTCCTGCCTCAGCCTTCTGAGTAGCTGGGATTATAGGCACACACCACCCCATTCCCACTAGCTAATTTTTGAATTTTTAGTAGAGACAGAGTTTCACCATGTCTGCCAGGCTGGTCTCAAACTGCTGGCCTCATGATCTGCCCACCTCAGCCTCCCAAAGTGTTGGGATTACAGGCGTGAGCCACCGAGCCCAGCCAATAAATATTTTAAATTGGAAAAGGTACTGCAGAACATTTCTCCACTGGAGCCTGTTTCACCACACCTCCACCAGCATTGCATATTCCTTTTTTGTTTCACCATTGAATGAATAAATGATATCCCATTATTGTTTTAATTTATTATTCTCTGATCACTGAACAGTGATCAGACCTTTAAATGTTTGGTTGTTTTATATTCTCCTTTTTCTATTGAGTGCCTCTCTAATTCTTCCATTTTTAAATAGGATTATTGTTTTTTTCTTTTTTTTTTTTTTTTTTTTTTGAGATGGAGTTTCACTCTTGTTATCCAGGCTGGAGTACAATGGCGCAATCTCGGCTCACCGCAACCTCCGCCTCCTGGGTTCAGGCAATTCTCCTGCCTCAGCCTCCTGAGTAGCTGGGATTACAGGCACGCACCACCATGCCCAGCTAATTTTTTGTATTTTTAGTAGAGACGGGGTTTCACCGTGTTGACCAGGCTGGTCTCGATCTCTTGACCTCGTGATCCACCCGCCTCGGCCTCCCAAAGTGCTGGGATTACAGGCTTGAGCCACCGCGCCTGGCCTGTTTTTTTCTTTTATCTAGAGTATTCTCCCATGTTATTTAGTAACAGATATGCATCAGCCACATCTTGTAGTTTTATAAGTAAATATCCTTAGGATTTTGATAATAATAGGTAGATTTATAGTATCATGGGCAGAATTAACTTTTATATAATATTGAGTCTTTCTATCCAGGATTCAGAGATTCTCTTATTAGTCGTCTATGCTTTATTTCAACATTTAACAAAGTACGATAAGTATTGTTTGACATTTTTGTTTACTTAAATTGTATAAAGTGATACATTTCCTGGATCCTGTGTGTATGCATGTATATATTTCTAATTTGAAAAATTCAGTAATTTGAGGCCTCCTCTCCTTTTGTTAAGGGAGGAAGGAAGATGAGATACCAAGTTTTAAATTTTGGAATCAGTTATTTATTTATTTATTTTTGGCCCTGTATTTTTCCCTCCAAAATAAGAATGGGGAAAAAGGTAAATATAATAAATATGATTAAGAAAAAAATTTACTGGTATAACAATTTTAACTTTGGCATGATTTAAAATGAAAATATGACTGTTTCTTAACCTTCTATGTTATTTATGTAATAGTAAAAACCAGTGATTCTATGGTTGTATACTACATTGCTACTTTTCATTATATTTATGTGTGAAAAACATGATTAAATTGAATAAATGTGTTGAAGTGCTGTAAAAATCATTATTTTAGCTGTCTTTTAAAGAAAGCACTAATGTAATTTCAGTGATATCTGAATATTTGAAGCCTTTCTCGAGTTTTGACGACTGCATGGGGAAATGTTTAAAAATAGGGCAATAGTTAGCTGCTTCCCATCTTTATTGTGGAGAGTGAAAAAAATCTTAGCTCGAGATATGGCATAACTAATTTTGAATTGACAACATAAAGTATGTCTTTACCAATGAAAAGGGTAACCCTCATGAAAGGATTTCTGAGCATTTCTGGTTGTGCAAAATAGCTTGCATGTATAATCTTTAGAGGCACAAGTTTTCCCTTATTCATTTCATCACAATCCCCATAAACCAAAAAATTAGATCAGAGCAGAGGGTAAATCCTCTCACACATATCTCTGTAAGTTGGGCATATTGTATTTGGTAACTGGCCTTTCTTTTTTAGATCACCAACTTTAATAAAGCTTGGATAGTTATAGGATAGGAAATTTCACAAATATATAAAAGCTGCATCATACTAACGTAGAGTCTGGAATGATTTAAATATTTCCTTTGATATGATTCCCAAATTCTATATAAAAGTAAAGTAATAGTACAGAAATAAAATGTGGTGTGGCATGTTTAGAACTTTTATAACTATTCTGACTTTGAAACTGAGTGAAATGAGTAAGAGATCAAAGTTTTCCTGACTTTAGTGTTTTTTTTTCCTCTCTCCAGTTTTTCTCCTTTTGGAAAGGCTGCTGTTCTATAAGGAGACTAGAATAATCTACACTTCAAAACAAAAAATACATTTTGTCAAGTATGTAACATTGGTCATCTTACAGTTATGATTCATAGGTACTATGAGAAAAAATTCATTTATTTGTATTGCGTTTTTCAAAGTAGTTTAGATAAAGCTGGCTAGACCCGTGTTGAATACACAGGACTAGAGCAGTTCTAAGTGTAATAATAAAAAATCATATCATAAATGCAATGGTATAAAAGCATATTCTTCATCTTGAATATTCCAAATCTCTAGGAAATTATTGCTATATGTTATGATGAAGTAAAGTATATCAAATACCTTTCATTTTTCTCTTTATATACATTCTTTCATTTTAATGTAGCAGATTGTGTGTTCCAGGGGAGGATCTAGCAAAAGTAATCTCAAAGATAAATTTAAATCAAAACGACTTGGCTTTGTACGATATTCCTAATTTTGATTTTTGTAATAATTTTATCTTCCTATATATGTCCTTTTAGGGGAATCATTTATAATAAGGTTGAATTGTTTGGGCATCTGCAAACTGAATGATTTAACTACCTGTGGGTGATCAAATTTTAATTCTTAACCGGGCTTCCTCTCGTGAAGCCATCACAGATCTCCACCTGAAACCAATTTTTCTGCTACATCTGTAACCCTGGCTCTATCAATGGCTCTCAAACTTGAGCATGCATCCGAATAATCTGGAGGGCTTGTTAAAGCACAAATGGCTGGGCCCAAGCCCCAGAGTACCTGATGTAGTAGGTGTAGGGAAGAGCCTGGGGATTTGGAGATCTAACAGTTCCCAGCTGATGCTGATGGAGGAGCTTTAAGAACCATTGGTTTATATGCTTTGCTTGGTTTCTAGTAGCTTCTTCCTCTCTTCAAATGGAGGATATCTGCTTCAGAACCTAACGCCTTGGAATTTTGTCTTTAGGACCAACTGAAATCTAAGCAAGACGTAAGTACTAATTCAGTTCTCAAGAAGTCAGTGTCAAGCCCACCGTCCTTCTAAATTTTCTTCAACTTGTGCTGCAGTTCTGTGGTAGCATTATGATTCTTACTTCCTCTCCAGTGCACCAGCCTTTTTCCTTTGAAATCTTCAGTGTTTTGCTTTGTTTCAAGTATCAGTATTTTATGCTCCTCCTTCCGCTAATCTTTTCCTCTTCTAAAAGATTTTTTTAAGTCTTATCTAGATGAATTTTCCATAACACTGCTTTGTTTACACCACTCCTTTGTGGTTAAGGGAAATAATGTATGTGAATGTTTTTGTATTAATAATGTATTGTTTAAGTTATTATTATACTTAAATCCTTTACTTCCTTCCAATGCTTAAAAACGTTTCTCAGTTACTGATCTGCACAGCAGAAGAGTGTGAATTTTTCCAGAGTGTGTCCACTCCTTTTCCTTGGAAACCTAGGGTAGTTGTCACTAAGATTCTCTCTATCCCTCTGGCATCCATCTAGAGGTATTTAGTTTACATGCTTAGTTACAGTGGAGTTAATGCTGGGAAATTTGAGTGGAAAACAAACGTCTAAATCTTGAATGTGAAGTGTAAGTCTCCCTCTATTTTGCCTTTCACTTTTCAAATTCCCCTTTATTCTCTAGGCAGTCTGGATTTACATTTTCCATCATTTACATTTTCTAAGTCTTTATACACTATCTTTCTGCTGCATAAAGTTCACTCTTGAATTTTATTCCTTGATTTACCTAAAGTTCTACTAAGCTTACTCCTCCTAAGTTCTACACTTGCTTTCTCTGCATTATCCTCTACTCTGTGAAATTATTTATTGACAAAACCCTGTGGATTTTTTTTTCCTGAGCCTCCCCAAACTCCTAAAATGTATCTTTCCACATCTCTGCTATGGTTTTCTTATGCCGTCATTCAGGACTTATCTTAATATTTCTATTCTTTGCATACAGTAGACCGACCCATACAAGTTAGAGTTTCTGTGACTGCTATTATGGTCAGCGTGTCCTACAAATTATGTTTGGTAATAATGTTTGTTTAATATTGTAAGAAAATAAAGCAGCAAAGACTCAGCACCCTGCTGAAACACGGAATTAGAACCAAAGTTTTGGGCTTTTTAATGGAAAATTGGCTGTAGTAATTTTATTTGAAATGGAAGAAGGCTTAAAAAGACTCGCTTATGCAAATATCTTTTATCATCTCTGGAGAATAGTTTAGTATTAATGTGGTTTGACCACCCTGATATACACATATCAAGCTGCTGATACTGGACACCAGCCATGATGTCTTACCGCAAGCTTCTTCATGACTTTCTCAGGCTAACAATATAGGAGTTAGCAACTTAGGAACATACCGTTTGAAATTTCTCCTAATATAATGAAGGTTTCACTTGAGCTGTGCCTAAGCTTTCTTTTTCTTATTTTAGCTCATCACTTTTTATTGGGAACTGTTAATTATATTTTTAAATAATTATGCATTGCTTTTAGTGTTTATATTCTTAAATATGTATAGACCATTAGATCATTCAAAACACAATAGATATTTTGTTCATTTAATTAAAACTCGTAAGTTCTAAGGCCCTAATGAGTTCTGCTTTTTCCCTTCTCAATTTTGTATTTATCTTTATTTAAAAAAAAATTCAATTTAGGGCCAGATCCTTCTATTACCATTACAGTGTTTTCACCAAAAATTTATCTAGAAATTGTGCTAATGGTAAAAATGAGGTAGTTGCCTAAATGTGGACTATTACATTACCTCATTAAAATAATGAGAAAGAAGGGAAGCAAGTAAGAGGAAAATTGGGCAGTTTCTAACAGAGTGTATCTTGGGATACAAATGGTTTAACTATTTGACTTGATTAGTGAAATTAATTGGTCAAATAAAGAAGAAAATTGCATATAGGTCTGATTTGACTGAGTGTTTTTGCTATGCTTTTTATTTTTGTAGCCAAATCTAACAGCAAAGCTGCAAAGTACTTTGAATGTGGCAAAGTCCCAATGTGTGAATGCTACGGCAGCTTGACTTGCATTTAGGGATGTCATTTTGTGTGTCAAAGAATAAGAAAACCTTCTTTTAAAAACATTGTACGTGTAAAGGCTACATCTTTGGCAAAAACGTCACGATCAGTCTGAATTACTCTCCTAATTCTTTTTCTTTCTGAATGTAGAGAATTCTGTGGGACTATAAGTCCCATAAAAGAGCTAAGAAAAGTGGCAAAATAGCACTGCCCAATTGAACTCTCAACCCAGCATTTTAGAGCCGTCGCTTCTCTTAAAGTCAGCCGAACCAAAAAAATCTCTAGCCAGTAAGTTCTTCCACAATATCGCATTTTCTAAGATTTAAACAGAAATTCTTAAAGACTTATGATCACTTCGTTTAGATGTGCTTGAATATCTAAGTAGAAAATGACACGGCAACATTACTTCTTTGACCAACTGTGTCCTTGGGCAATGCCTGTCTGATTCACTACTCCTGTAACTGTGGTAAGACTTGCAAAGCACTGTATAAAACAGATGTACAACACATGACCAATGTTCATAGACGTCAGTTTTTTATTTTTATTTTTTGAGACCGAGTCTCACTCTATAGCCCAGGCTGGAGTGCAGTGGCATGATCTTGGCTCACCGCAACCTCCACCTCCCAGGTTCAAGCAATTTTTCTGCCTCATTGCTGGGATTACAGGCATGCACCACCATGCCTGGCTGTTTTTGATTTTTAGTAGAGACTAGGGTATCACCATGTTGGCCAGGCTGGTCTCAAACTCCCGACCTCAGGTGATCCATCTGCCTCCGCCTCCCAAAGTGCGGGGATTACTGGCATGAGCCACCACACCCAGCCAAATTTTTCTTTTATGTGGTATCTTTTTGTGCGAGTCTGACAGGCTCAAACTCAGCTTACTAGTTTCACCAACAACTTCAGGGTAGCATTGGTTAAAGTTCAAACAAGGTTTCAGTTAGCACATTTACCATAAATCCTACCTAAGTAATTCCCTACTCCCTTCCAAGCTTTTCTAGTATTGTTTCCATGGCTACCATCCTTTTAGGGTGAAACAGAAATACAGGGAAGAGTAAAATCAGAACAACTGGGGTTATTGGGCTATAAGACTCTTTTTAACCTTTTAAGAAACCCTATTGCTTCAGTAATAAATAAAAACATTTATAAAATACAGTATTTTCAGTTTCCTGGTTCTACAGTTCTGATTCAATGACAAATTGTGAAAGATGTTCTGAATATTAAATACTTGCTTTTGAAAACAAATTTATTCATACAAAGAAAGTGATTCATGAATATGAAAAGAGTGAACTGTGAAGACATGAAATTTGTTTTTTAGAGAAACTTCAATTCTTTGAAAATTCAAGTACGTTTGATCTCATTGAATAAATGCATTCTAATTAAGTTACCTGTAAAGTGAACATGTAGAAATATATTGACTAATATGGTTTATTCATATATACATAAACATATACATATGGTTTATATATATATGAATAAACCATATTAGTCAATATATTTCTACATGTTCACTTTACAGGTAACGTCACTTTTTTGTGTGTGTGTCTTTTCCTGAGCCACCATTTACTTATGGTTGGAGAGACAGCTTCTCTCTGGGTATGGCAGGTGGAGCAATGGCACCCCTCATTCTGCAAATATCTAGGTGCTAAAGAAGTTATCTTTTTTTTTTTTTTGTACTTTAGGTTCTGGGATATGTGTCAGATCATGCAGGGTTGTTGCATAAGTACATACTTGCTGCCTCCATTTCCCTTTCATCTCTATCCAGCATTTCTCCCCATATTATCCCTCCCTACCCCACGCTGTCCCTCCCCTAGCACCCCCGTAAATGACCCCAGTGTGTGACGCTCCCCTCCCTGAGTCCATGTGTTCTCATTGTTCAACACCCGCCTATGAGCGAGAACATGCAGTATTTGGTTTTCTGTTCTTGTGTCAGTTTGCTGAGAATGATGGTTTCCAGATTCATTTCAGTCCCTACAAAGGACATGAACTCATTATGTTTTATGGCTGCATAGTATTCCATGGTGTATATGTGCTACATTTTCTTTGTCCAGTCTATCATAGATGGGCATTTCGGTTGGTTCCAGGTCTTTGCTATTGTACACAGTGCTGCAATGAACATACGTGTGCATGTGCCTTTATAATAGAATGATTTATAATCCTTTGGGTATATACCTAGTAATGGGAAGTTGATTATCTTTTAAAGCCTCCAGAAGGAACACAACCCTCTCAACACCTTGGGAGACCCATTTCAGACTTCTGACATCTAGAACTGTAACATAGTAAATTGTGTTGTATTTTAAGTCATTATGTTTGAGGTAATTTGTTATAGCAGAAACAGGAAAAGTACACAGTGGGAGACCCAGTAGGTGAGTAGAAATGGTTGCCAAATGAACAGAACCCTGGATTACTATTATCCTGGATGGGAGCAACTTCATCCCCTCTAACTCCTAAACACAGAATTTCCCTGAAAAGTCTTTCTCAAGAACCATATCCCATCCTGGAAGGTAACCAGACTTCTTTTCAACTTTGAGACTGAATTGTTGACGGTACTTGGTGGTCAGTAGAACTCACTTTCTGCTTTCTGGAGGCTCCTTGCTATTCAGTATAACACATGACATACACATAATTATTGCTTTAGTTGAGAATTGCTCATTTGTGGTTCGGGACTATCCTCATGAAAATAACTTGGGGTGCTCCACCCATTACTTACTGAATCATTATCTTTGCAGATGGACTACGGTATCAATACATTTAATGAGCATTTTTAAGAGCTTTTAATACATGCTGAAATTTGAAGTCAATTGCTCCAACATACAGAGTGTGTATGAGAACAGTTATGTTAAAATATGCTTAAGAATAAAATAATCCTATGTGGGTATATATCTAGAAACAAAAATTATTGATTTCTAACTTTCACATGATTATAAACTCTTGGTCACATGTTTCTTAGAAACTGTTTCCATGAAGTTTCTATGTTTATACAATATCCCAGTTACTTACAAAGAGAGCAATTACTTTTTCTGATGTTTTCAGAAAGCCAAGAATTTTCACATTTGCCTTAAGGATTCATTCGTACTTTTGGTTTCCCCTTATATCATGTTGTTCCTATATGTCTTTATGTTGTGGATTATAAGACTTGAGATATGCATCTCAATAGTTCCTTGTAATATTCTTTATAGTCATGAATTTCCAGCTCCTTAGTCCAGGAGTCAGCCCACGGTCTGTTTTTGTAAATAAAGCTTTAATGGAACGCAGCCATATTAATTCATTTATGTCTTGCCTTTGGCTGCTTTATTGCTGTAACAGCAGAATTGGGTAGTTGTGAGAGAGACTTTATGACCTACAAAGTTCAAAATACTTACTTAAAGGAGAAATGACTGATTCGAGTATGAAGGCGGGGGGAATCCAAGATAGGCCTTTAACATCTTGTGCTAAAAAATTAAGGAAATGCTCAAAAATAATAAATGGTACAGAAAGGGAAAGCTCTTCCTCACAGAACAGTTTCAACTAATGTTAGATATAGAAAATCACCATCAGTCATCAGTGCTATGCACCTAAATGGGAGAAATATCTGGTATTCAAGAGGATGTAAGTCCAATGTTAATTAAGCATGGACTCATGGAGAACCAGGACAGCTGCCTTGTCCTTCCTGAGTTATTTAAGCTTTTGTTATTAAAGGTCTACATTCTCTGACTCAACATGGAAGATAAAATAATTTAAATGTATAAAACAAATCACCATTGACTGTCAACAGAGGAGTTCAATACAGTTGGGAGTCGTCCACGGATGCTAAGGCTGGTGGGCATAATTTGAAGAACAGGATATTACTGTACTCTTGGGGTAGCTTCCCACTAAATAACTAAGTCTGATTATGAGGACTTTTGAGATGGACCCTATAATAAAGGCCATCCTACAAACTCTAAGGCCTGTTGTCTTCACAACTATCAAGAACACGAAAGACAGAAAAAGACTGAAGAATTGTTCCAGATTGAAGGAGTCTGTAATACACGACCAAATGTAATACCTATTTCTAGGATATATGACTAGACATAAAAAATGAGACATTGTAAGGTGTTTTATCTATTTTTGGGTAAAAGAATATTCCATACTTAGTCATGCAAATTAATAGCCATTGAATTATGTTTCATGATATTTTAGGTTAAGAATTTGCGCTAGCATTCATTGAACAATTCTACCCAATTTGGTGTTTATCATTGGCAGGCAGGAGTATCTGGAAGCTCCAGTTTGGCTTCAATCACATTGCTAAAGAATTGGCAAAGACAGTTGGAAGGCTGGGCTCAGTAGGGTGTATCAAAAAGAGTGCTTACATGTGAGCTCTTCTGCATGTTGGTCTTAGGAAATCAGACTTCTTATATGAAATCCATGCCTTGTATTGGTAAGCAATCATATTGACCCAAATTCAAGGGGAGAGAAGCAAAGATATTGCAGCCGTTTTTCATGTACCACTGTGGGACAGTAGGCAGATTTGGAATTGGGTCTGAGAAGCTGATGGCAGTGCTATATCAATGTTCAATACCTGGTTTAGAGGCTTATAAGGTAGTTACGTAGTAGTATGTTCTAGTTTGGGGGAAATATACATTAGAGTACTTGGAATATACAGGTATAATGAGACATCACATTTGCAGCTTCCTTTCAAAAGTTTGTATAAAGGACTAACGTGTGTGTGTATTCTGTGTGTGTAAATATAGCAAGGGAGAGAGGGTTGGATGGGGAATGGTGATGTGGCAAACGTAAAAGTTTAGCCATTGGGTATTCTGGTTGAATGGAATGTGAGAGTTTTGATTACTTTAGTATAGGTCTGAAATTATTTAAAACTTTTGAAGCACATTTAAATGTAAAGGAAGTAAGACAATGATGGGAGTCTGAAATAAAGAACCTGAGTGGACATGAAAGAAGAAGATGAATTTGTGATATCAACAGGATTGAGTGGCCAAATAGACATGGCACTGAGTGGTGGGCTGCTTAGAACACTCATCAGCACAGAAGTTCCACTGGCTGCTCACTTACAGAGAGAAGCAAACAAGCAAAGCTTGCCAATAATGCCGCCGCTCTTTTTTTTCTGCTTTGTCCTTTAACGATCACCCTGGAAAACAAACAATAAGCTAAGTTTAATTTCACAAAGCATCAAGACTATTTAAACAGAGTCAAATTTACTCCAATGCATAATGGATTTCTTAGTTCAGAGCAAAATCTGTGGCTCTCCTTTATTTGTTGGAAAAGTTCTTCTATATAAGCTTATTCTAAATGGATAAATAGACTAAGAATGAGTAATGTGGTTTATTTTGTGCATAGTGTACACTTTCACCAGAGAATAAATTTTTCCAGGATAAAGGCAGTGTATTAAAATGGAAATAAAGTATATCTTAGGATTTAAAACAATTTGATTGTATCAAATACAGTATAGAATCTGTGGTGGATTCCATAAAACACACACATATATGAGATACTTAAATTAAAAAAAGAAAGGTACAAAGCAAAATTTTTAGTCCAAGCAACTCAAGGACAGTATTATAAAAGGGTCTAAATATATGAATACATAAAACCATTCTTTAAGTGAATGATATATGTGGTAGGAAGGTAATCTTATAATATTTTGAAACCTTAAAGTAAATCATTCAATATTTTTTTGTATCTATGCTCAGGATACAGTGCTTGCATCCATCTCCATGGGAGGTGGTGACATTTTGCTGAAACCTTATAAATAGATGACTCCTGCTGTGAATAGGAAATGCTATTCCTTTGAGAATGAGAAATCAGGAGTCATATATGCTGTAAGGAAGTTCCTATCAGCTTTATTATTACTCTGTGGTCATTTTAACTCTGAATAAATTCTTAAGACTACAAATGTTATTTTACTTCATAGACACAAAAACATCTGGAATTGTGACAGAAACTAAATATTTCTATTAGTTTCTGTAAGTCAAGGTAGTTACCAAAAAATAATAAAATGGTCTTTTTTTTGCTAAGTTTGAATTATAATGTGAATCATCTCAGGTACTTTCACCTGAATTCCCCAACAATAGTGAATCTTGTTAGTGATACAAGAAGTTTCTGTGTGTGCACATGTGTGTGTGCATATCAGTGTGTGTCCATGAAGGCACTTGTGTCTGTAGTGTGGGGAATGAAAGTGGAGATGTAGTTAAAATAGGAATTCAGTGAAGATAGCATACATGACATATAGAAAATGGGAAAGTCTGATCAGAGTATGGCTCCGAGTTCATTTTATTTGTTTTTTGTGTGTATATATATGTACGTGTGTTTGTATACACACCATAATCTTGAGATTTCTAATACTGATTCTTAAAGAACTCTGAACTGGCATTTTGTATTTCAATGGGTAAGGGTCACATAGTGAGCACCTAAACAATTGCAGTAGGTAAGCATGTCTGTATGATCCATTGCTGCATAGCAAATAATTTCTAAACTTAGCATCCTAAAATAACAAACATTTATTACTTCACAGTTTTGGGGGTCAGAAATCCAGGCACACAATTTAGCTGTGTGCCTCTGACTCAGCCTTTCACAAGGCTGCAATCAGGTAAGGGATAAGACTGCAGCCATGTTAGTGGAAGGAGCTCTAAGCCCACTCACATGGCTGTTGGCAGGTGTGAGGTTCTTGCAGGATTTTGGTGAAAGACCTGAATTCTCTGCCTTGAGGGCCTCTCCATGGGGCTATTCATGACATGGCAGCTTTTTTCACTCAGAGTGAGGCGAGAGAGAGAAAAGTCCTTTGGAGTCTAATCTTGGAAGTGACGTCTACTCACCTCTACAGTATTATTTGTTAGAAGCAAGTCGCAACCCAGTGCACAAACAGATCACAATATACACAGTGGTGTGGATGTCAGGAGGCAGGGATTTTTGGGAGCCCTCTCTGAGGCCTATCACAATGACTTCAATAGCTCTTTGGTCATGATTTTATGAATTTCTCCCTGTCCAGCTTTCTACTAGGCTTTGGCTTAGTGCCAAGTTAAACCAATTGCTGCTTCTCTTTCTGTTATTCTTCTATACCATCTTTTCTCAGCTTTTTCCCATTCCCCAAATTCATAGTTTAACTCAGTGGTCAACACGTTGAGAATTTCCAGTGATACACAGGCTGATTTCTAGATGTTCAACTTAGTTTTCTTTCCTAAGGTTGCTTTGCCTGAGGTATTCCTGAATTCAATTTAGCCTTTTGCTTTACAAAACTAAGACATGTGCTTTCTTTGATCTCCAGTCTAGCTATGGTGCATTTCTCCTGTGTGTAAAAACCTCTGGACACAAAGAGGAAGTGTCATTTAATGATTAAACAAGGTATCATACAGACTCAGTGCTTCTCCACTGTATTAGTACATTTTCATGCTATTGATAAAGACATGCCCGAGACTGGGTAATTTATACAGGAAAAAGTGTTTAATGGACTTGGAGTTCCACGTGGCTGGGGAAGTCTCACAATTGTGGTGGAAGGCAAGGAGGAGCAAGTCATGTTACACATGGATGACAGCAGGCAAAAAAGTTTGTGAAGGGAAACCCCTGCTTTTAGAACCATCAAATCTCATGAGACTTATTCACCATCATGAGAACAGCAGGAGAAAGACCTACCCCCATGATTCAATTACCTACCACTAGGTCTTTCCCACAACACATGGAATTCAAGATGAAATTTGAGTGGGGACACAGCCAAACCATATCACTCACTTTCCCTTCCTTGTGCATACTATCTTTTAAAAGTGAAGCATTAAAAAATCAGGAGACAACAGATGCTGGAGAGGAGAAATAGGAATGCTTTTATACTGTTGGTGGGAGTGTAAATTAGTTCAATCATTGTGGAAGTCAGTGTGGCAGTTCAAGGATCTAGAAATAGAAATTCCATTCTACTCAGCAATCCCGTTACTGGGTATATACCCAAAGGATTATAAATCGTTCTATTATAAAGACACATGCACACATATGTTCATTGTGGCACTGCTTATAATAGCTAAGACTTGGAACCAACACAAATGCCCATCAATGACAGACTGGATAAGGAAAATGTGGCACATATACACTATGAAACACTATGCAGCCATAAAAAAGGATGAGTTCATGTTCTTTGTAGGGACATGGTTGAATCAGGAAACCATCATTCTCAGCAAACTGACATAAGAACAGAAAACTACCACATGTTTTCACTCATAGGCGGGTGTTGAACAGGGAGAACACCTTGACACAGGGAGGGGGCATCACACACTGGGGTCTGTTAGGGGGAGGGTTAGGGGAGGGACAGCAGGGGGTGGGAAGGTTGGGGAAGGATAACATGGGGAGAAATGCCAGATATGGGTGATGAGGTGATGGAGGCAGCAAACCACCTTGCCATGTATGTACCTATACAAATATCCTGCATGATCTGCACATGTACCCCAGAACCTACAGTACAATAAAAAGTGAAGCATGATTTCATAATTTGGATATTTTTATCTTTTGAGATATTCTGAATTCAGATATTTGGCAGCGTAGGGCCTTGGATATAATAATACATTTTTTTCAATAATTTTGCTTCCTAACACACTCATTTCCACCCCCACCATTACAAATATTTCTTTTCCTGGAAGGAAGAATTCCTTAAAACCAAAAATTACTGACTGTTAAAAGCAGCATTTTCAAGTAGATAAATAAAAGCAATTATTCTCAACTATTCTAATCCCTCGCCTCTGGGATGTGTGATTAGCTGGAAACAAAGCAGCTACAAAATGCCAAAGTAGAATAGATTAGTGATGCTTATTCTTTTTTAACTAAACTGTTTTCTGGGGCTATAAAACATTGTCAAGCTGTATGACATTGGATAAATCACAAAGATAAAACTTGGATGTTATTTCTTCCAGACAATATGGATTACTTTTATAAGTACAAACTGATTTTTATTAAATTGTTATCATAGAATCTTTGTTCTAATAACAAAGTTCATTTTATTGTCTTCTATAAAATGTTTAATGCTTTATGCTTTCTTTTAACAAAATTATAGCTGTACTCAGTATTCTAGCAAATTATACTCTGATTAAAAATGGGAAAGTACAATAATGTATGATTAATTATAGGTATTGATAGTTTTTGTTAACTGTTGTTTGGGTTTCTTATTTTATCCTTTCCAGAAGCTGAACTTCAGGGTTTTGGAGAATATATGAATTCACAAAAAAATACATGTATGGTCCAAAGAAATTCCTTACCTCATAATTAACTTTTAATATTAGTCACTCATTGCACTGAGGTGTTATAAAATAATAAACAGCATATTTATATCTTTTAAATTATAAAATAGATAAGTGAATTAGATTATAACATTTTACTTTTAATGAAATGGCTTTTAGTAATCTTATCTACCTAAATGCTTCTTATCTCAGCATTTTAAAATGAAATTTATTGTTAGATTGAAAAATAAAGTTAGATTTCTTTTTAAACACAAATTAAGATTTTATTGATTGATTTGACAACATGGACTGGTTTTACCAACTAGCTTACATAGTAAATATTAAACATGAGCAAAATCTGTAGGGGAAAGTTTTAATTGAAATGTATTTATTATATTACAAATGTCATTTTATCATAAATACTTGCAAGTTTATAATTAATAATGGTTTGAGTTTTTTCCAACTGTTTCAGGTATTTGGGTTAAATAAAGTACCACTAAGTGAAAACTAATAGGTAGAGGTAATAATTACTTGCTTAGTAATTATTTTGGTTTCCTTTTAAGGAATGGAGAAGTGAATGACTCTGAACATGGAGTCACAATTCT
Organism: Sapajus apella; assembly: GCF_009761245.1. Lineage (NCBI taxonomy): Eukaryota > Metazoa > Chordata > Mammalia > Primates > Cebidae > Sapajus > Sapajus apella. The sequence continues at coordinate 42,259,612 of NW_022436942.1, forward strand.
TTGGTTAATATGGTTATTTCCAATTCTTTGCTTTTAACAAAATTGAAAGGGGACTTAATGGAAGAGGATGGATCCTTAAAGAGTAATTTTTGATTTCAGATCACAATGTGGATTTTGGCATATAGACCAAAATGTGTTAAAAGGTTGAAAGGCATCTGTGTAACAAAATAAATCTCGTTTCCACCTACTTGTTTATATGAACATGATTTCTCATTCTTTACATATATTAAATCAAGAATAGGACTGATGCTGACAACCGTATAATTCCAGGACTAATCCGCCTTTATCCAAAGATAAAGCCTAACTAGTAAAACGTCTCTCATACTACCTTGGGAGGCTAATTTCCAACACAATTTTGAAAATTTGTTATATTCTAATCAATTGTAAAATAATAACACATTATGGTAGACGGAAAGTATTATATTTGGGCAAAATTTCATTGGGGAAGTAGAAAGAAGATAGAAGTAAATTTAATTTTACCTTTGTTTCAATTTTTATTTAGATTCAGAGAGGATTTGTGTAGGTTTCTTCCATGGATACATTGTGTGATGCTGAGGTTTGGGCTTCTATTAATCACACAACTCAGATAGTGAACATGGGGCCAACAGGAAGTTTTTTCAGCCCATTCTCCTCCTTTCCTGCTGCAATCTTTTTGGAGTCCCTGCTGTTTATTGTATCAGTCTCACAACAGTCTGTTCTAATAAAGACATATCTGAGACTGGGTAATTTATAAAGAAAAGTGATTTAATTGACACAGTTCTTCATGGCTGGGGAGGCCTCACAATCATGGCAGAAGGCAATGGCAATGTCTTGTCTTATATGTTGACAGGAAAGAGGGAACTTGTTCAGGGTAACTCTCACTTATAAGTCTCCTGAGACTTATTCACTACCACTAGAACAGGATGGGGCAAACTGTCCCCATGATTCAGTTATTTCTACCTGGCCTGCCCTTGACACATGAGGATTATTACAATTCAAGGTGAGATTTGGGTGTGGACACCACCACACCATATCAAGTTTTTGTGTCCGTGTGTACATAGGATCAAACTCTCAGGTGTAATGAGAAATGCAATATTTGGTATTCTGTTTCTGCAATAATTGCTTGAGATGATAGCCTCCAGCTGCATTCCTGCTGTGGAAAAAAAAAAAAAAAAGACCAGGCACAGTGGCTCACACCTGTAATCCCAGCACTTTGGAAGGCTGAGGCAGGCGGATCACCAGGTCAAGAGATTGAGACCATCCTGGCCAACATGGTGAAACCCCATTGCTGCTGAAAAGACACAAATTAGCTGGGTGTGGTGGTGTGTGCCTGTATTCCAGCTACTTGGGAGGCTGAGGCAGGAGAATTGCTTGAACACGGAAGGCAGGCCTTGCAGTGAGCCGAGATCATGCCTCACTGCATTCCAGCCTGGGGACAGAGCAAGACTCCGTCTCAAAAAAAAAAAAAAAAAAAAAAAAAAAAAATTATGTATGTGTGTGGCTGTGCAGTATTTCATGGTGTATAGTCACCACACTTGATTTATCCAATCCACCATTGATGGGCACCCAGATTGACTCTATGTCTTTGCTATTATGAATAGTTCTGTAATGAACATATGAGTACATATGTCTTTTTGGTAGGACAACTTATTTTTCTCTGGCCATATACCTAGTAAGATTGCTGAGTTGAATGATAGCTCTGTTTTTAGTTCTTTGAGATGCCTCCAAAATGCTTTTGACAATTGTTGAACTAATTTATTTTACATACCTACCACCAATGCATAAGTGTAGCCTTTCTAGCATCTGTTGTTTTTTCACTTTTTAATAATATCCATTCTGACTTATATGAGATGGTATCTCATTGTAGTTTTTGATTTGTATTTCTCTTATCAGTGATGTTGAGCTAAAATAATTTTTCATGTTTGTTGGCTGCTTGTATGTTTTGAAGTGTCTGTTCATGTCCTTTGCCTACTTTTTAATGGAATTTTTTTTTTTTTTTTTTTTTGCTTGTGGGATTAATTTCCTTAAAGGTTCTGATTATTAGACCTTTATAGACTGCATAGTTTGTGAATATTTTCTCCTATTCTGTGGGCTGTGTGTACTCTGTTGATGGATTCTTTTGCTGTACAAAAGCTCTTTAGTTTCACTAGGTCCCACTTGTCAATTTTAATTTTTGTTGCAATTGCGTTTGAGGCCTTTGTCATAAATTCTTTCTCAAGGCTGATGTGCAGAAGGTTATTTCCTAGGTTTTCTTCTAGGATTTTTATAGCTTGAGGTCTTACATTTACATCTTTCATCCATCTTGAGTTTATTTTTGTAATAGATAGGCATCCAGTTTCATTTTTCTGCACGTGGCTAGCCCGATAGGGAGTCCTTTCCCCATTGCTTATTTTTAGTGACTTTTTTGAAGATCAGATGTTTGCAGGTATGTGGTTTTATTTCTGTGTTGTCTATTCTATTCCATCAGTCTATGTGTCTGTTTTTGTACCTGTACCATGTTGATTGGGTTATTGTAGACTTATAGTTTGAAGTCAGGTGATGCTTTCAGCTTTATTCTTTGTGCTTAGGATTTTTTTTTGTGGCTGTTTGGGTTGGTTTTGGGTATCATATGAATTTTAGATTGTTTCTTTTTTAATTCTGTGAGAAATGATGTTGATAGTATAATACATATTGCATTCAGTCTGTAGATTAGTTTGGGTAGTATGGCCATTTTAATAGTTTTTCAATCCATGGCTGTGGAATGTTTTCCCATTCTTTTGTATCTTCTTTGGTTTCTTTGTCTTGTGTTATAGTTCTCTTTGTAGATATTTTCCATCTTCTTGGTTAGAAGTAAAGTATCTATTCCTAGCTACTTTATTCACTTTCAGCTATTATAAATGGGATTGTGTTCTTGATTTGGCTCTCAGCTTGAACATTATTGGTGTGTAGGAAGGCTACTGATTTTTATGTTGAGTTTTGTATCCTGAAATTTTACTAAAGTAATTTTATCATATCTAGGAGCTTTTGGCAGAATCTTTAGGATTTTCTAGGTACAGAATCCTATTGTCACTGAAGAGTGATTTGACATTTTCTTTTCCTGTTCGGATGCCTTTTCTTTCTTTCTCATGTCTGATTGCTCCTTCTAGGACTTCCTGTGCTCCCCTTTTGTATTTCGGTTGGTGTGCAGCAGCGCTCTGGGAGGGGAGAGGAGGGATGAGATTTGACTTCCCTTCCAAGTATGTTCCAGGGCCTTGATGGTATCCTCTTCAACTAATAGTGCTGTGCCCATGTTTCCTTTGGCCTAAATGGGGCTTTTCCCAGCTGTACTTCTCTTCTCTTTGGGGTGGTCAGAACTGAGGGTTAGGTCACCAGATGACCAGGCGATGAACAACTCCTGGGTGACCTGTGGGTCCCTTGTGCTTGTCAGAATAGGAGCAGGTTGTAGGGTATGTCTGCAAGTGGTATGGTGATGCAGTGGGTCAAGTGCAGAGAATCACCCTCAGGGCAGTAGTACTCTGTGTGTACAACTGGAATGACTTCTGTGGCCTGAGGTTTTTGGCCCAGCAGATGGCTGTGAGTCCTGCCCAGCTCATGCTCTCCTGACTCAATGGGTCTCTCTTGGGCATCCCTCTAGGAGCAACCTCCACTGGCATGGCCTGTCTCAAGGCTTCTGCACCCAGATTGCTGAAATGTTCCAGGCATGTTAGCCTATGCGGCTTCTGGAGGAGGAAGCTGTGGCTGGCTCTGAGACCATACTATTCCTAAACTGGTCTTGTAAGGCGGGCGGCGGGTGGGGCAGCTTCCATGCTGGCCCACAGACCCTTGCCACACTCCTCTCTGTGTTCTGAGAGTGGTTACTCCTCACTTGCTTGAGGTCAGACCATAGATCTCGGCCCCTTACCCCTAAGTAGCATGTTCAAATCCTAGGGAATTGCATCTGGATCCAAATATTTGTCCTCTGGCCCCCGGAAGTCCACCGCCGGCTATGCTGGGGGATACCGAACTTCTCCCAGGCTGCCAACAAAACACTCAGGCTGTCAGCATTGGAGGCTGTACTGTGGGTACCCTTCTGTAGGAGCAACCAGGCAGGCAATGGTGAGAGGTGCCAGCAGGCAAGGGGCTACATGGCTCAAGTGTGCCCCAGTTCTGTGACAATGGCAGCCCTGCCCTCTCCTGGCCTGGCAAACTGCAGCCACTCAGTGCAAGATAGAGCACTTTGGGGTACAGGCTCCTGTGGTTGCATTTTACTGCAGCTATATCGTGTGGCAGAACTTTCCAGGTTCTCATGAATGTGAGCTGTGCTTCTGCCTGATTGCTGGGTGGCTTCTTCTGCCAGTTCGAAGATCTATGTGAGTCATGCAACTCCTGTAGCTAGGATCCCAGAGGTCTATGGTAAAAGTGTAGTACCCTCGGGTTCCTTCACTAACCTCTTCCTTAGCTTCATTTCAGGACTGGGGCCAGTCGTGGTCCCCAGGGACTCAGAGTAGGCTGCCCAGCTTCCTCCCTCTTCAACTACGGTGTCTGTGTCACCTCTCTGTAAACTTTCAATGTTTTCTCTCAAAAGATCTGTTCAAAGTGTAATGGTTTACTCTATAATTTGGTTCCACTTGGTGGAAGAGGTGTCTCCTGGCTGCATCTCTTTGGCCATCTTGCCTGGTTCATGGTAGTGCTTTTTAAAGCCGGAAATTGAAAGAAAACTTAAATTTCCAAATATTATAAAATTTTTTACTTAAAATATGTTTATGGTTTTAAATTATTTGTATTTATTGGATTCATTTCTACATTGAATATATTTGGAGCATGATTTTACATTTATACTGCCAATATGTTTGCTATAGTTTCAATTGCATCATTTGCAACTACTTATGTTTATGAAGAAACTTTTATATATCAAATAAAAATGTGCCAGGGTTATAGTTTTTCAAAATTCTTTTTCAGTGTAGGACAGCAAAGAGAAAGACAACTGTAAGATATATCAATGCATTGTATGCTTGCTTGTCAGAAATACTAGCATGTGACTTGCTAATAAAATTTATTGCTTATTGTGCTGGAAAGTTTAGTACATTGATAGCATCTTTTTTTTTTAAATCATACTTTAAGTTCTGGGGTTCATGTGCAGATCTTGCAGGGTAATTACACAGGTATACACATGCCATGGTGGTTTGCTGCCTCCATCACCCCATCACCCACATTAGGTATTTCTCCTAATGTTATCCCTCCCCAACCTTCCCATCCCCTGCTATTGCTCCTCTAGCCCCCCACCCTCCAACAGACCCCAGTGTGTGATGTTCCCCTCCCTGTGTCAATGTGTTCTCATTGTTCAACATCCACTTATGAACGAGACCAGGGAGCGTTTGGTTTTCTGTTCTTGTGTCAGTTTGCTGAGAATGATGGTTTCCAGATTCATCTATGTCCCTTCAAAGGACATGAACTCCTCCTTTTTATGCCTGCATAGTATTCCATGGTGTTCATGTGCCATATTTTCTTTATCCATTGTATCCTTGATGGGCATTTGGGTAGGTTGCAAGTCTTTGCTATTGTAAACAGTGCCACGATAAACATATGCATGAATGTGTCTTTATAATGGAACGATTTATAATCCTTCGGTTATATAACCAGTAATGGGATTGTTGGGTCAAATGATATTTCTATTTCTAGATCCTTGAGGAATTGCCACACTGTCTTTCACAATGGTTGTACTAATTTACACTCCCCCCAACAGTGTAAAAGAATTCCTATTTCTCCACATCCTCTCCAGCATCTGTTGTCTCCAGATTTTTTAATGATCACCATTCTAACTGGTGTGAGAGAGTATCTCAATGTGGCTTTGATTGCATTTCTCTAATGACCAGTGATGATGAGTATTTTTTCATATGTTTGTTGGCCACATAAATGTCTTCTTTTGAAAAGTGACTGTTCATATCTTTCACCCACTTTTAGATGGGGTTCTTAGGGAAGAGAGGCAGAGACAGAGTATACATGAGATCTTGTAGCTCTAGCTTAAGGCAGGTGTTTCAATGTGGGGGCTTGATTTGAAATGGGTGCAGTTCACATAGCAATTTGGGGTTAGTAGACAAATGAAGACTTTGTTTTTGAGACTAGGGTTTCAAAGTAAGTTTTGCAGAAAAAACCAGTCATTCGATGTTCCTTACTATGAGATGAGTCTTCTAATGCTATCTTAAATGTATTTTCAGGAAGTTCCTGAATAAGTAATTAAGGATGTTTGCAAGTTCTAGCCTTCTCAGCAATGATTTTTTTTTTTAATTAAAGTCATGTTGATAAAAGTCAACTGTGTGAATGCAGATGATTTTGTTTCCAGTTGTTTATGTGTTTCATTTAATTGACAAAAGTCAATACAGTTCTTCTTCCTTTTCTTCTCATTATCATAGTTATTTGATGCTCTATATCTCTACCTTCTGGAACTGCTATTTGGTATATGTCCCATTTAAACAGACATATTTGATGTATTTTCACTTTTAGTCTTTATCTCCTTTATTTGGTAGAATATTCTAACATAATCTTAGTGTATTTTTCTAGTACGGTAGTGACTGTTTCTACAAAATTCCTTCTGTTATTCATCTAACTTACTGAACTTTAAATTTTAGTAATGTTTTTAGAAATGTAATTTAAAAAATAACATCCCACATTTGTTAATATAATATTCCTTCAAAACTTTGCTCATGATACCAACTATTTTTTTTTATTTGAAGTTATTTTGTGTTCTATTTTTATCTGAATTGAAGTTTAGTATCTTTTTAATTTTTAATTGCCTTTGGTATTTGGTAATTCTGTTTAATTTTAAATGAGATTCTAGACAAAACTTGGAATATGTTTCTTCAGCATACATAAAAATTTCAGTTGCTTTGGCAGTGAGCACAGATTTGATTATATGCTCTTGACCTCCAGTTTATTGTTGAGGGCAGGGGTTCATGAATATGTAGCCAGGTGAGATTTACTCAAGGGTGGAAGTCACTGTGCTCCCATTTCACATGGAAGTTACTAGGCAGACTGCTCAACTTGTCTCTTTCTCACTCTGGGAGTCTCAGCACTGTGTATATTGCTGTCATCCCAACTAAAATATCAATCTTGGTTCAGCTTTTCTATAATTCTTTAAGAGTCCCACTGAGAAATGCATAACCATCTGCTTTTCTAACTCCCTGAGATCTCAGATACTTGATTATTATAGAATTCCACTGGGTATAGTTACTTTCTCAAAGACTCCCAGTTTTTCCTTGACCACATGATGGCTAGATTCACAGAATGTGTATAGGATGCTTGTGTCCCCATTATAATTGCTGTGTAACAGCTATCTCTAAACATACTGGCTTAAAATAACATTGTATTGTCTTATAACATTATGGGTCATAAATTTATGTGGAGTTCTTTCTGAGCAATTCTGATCTTCATGACAGACTAGGGCCACTGGTGTTATGTTACATGCAACTGGTCCAGACTGGAGGGCTCAGATTGGGTTCGCTCACATGCCTGGTGTTGGCAGGCCCACTTGGAAAGATGGACTTGTTCAGGTCCCTCTCTTTCTGCATGTGTTATTCGGGTTTCTTCATGTGTACTCCCCTGAAATTTGGTTTAATTTCATATGGGAGGCTGTTTTCTGCTGGAGTGAGCATTCTAAGAAACCAAGGTGATATGGTTTGGCTGTGTCCCCACCCAAATCTCATCTGGAATCCCCACATATTGTGGGAGGAAATGGTGGGAGGTAACTGAATCATGAGGGCAGGACTTTCTCATGCTATTCTCCTGATACTGAATAAGTCTCACAAGATCTGATGGTTTTGAAAAACGGGGTCTCCCTACAAAAGTGCTCTCTGCCTGCTGCCATCCATGTAAGATGTGACTGGCTCCGCCTTGCCTTCCACCATGATTGTGAGGCTTCCCCAGCCAAGTAGAACTTTAAGTCCAATTAAACCTCCTGCTTTTGTAAATTGCCCAGTCTTGGGTATATCTTTATCAGCAGTGTGAAAACAGACTAATACAGTAAATTAGTACCAGTAGAATGAAGCATTGCTGAAAAGATACCCAAAAATGTGGAAGCAACTTTGGAACTCAGTAACAGTCAAAGGTTGAAATAGTTTGTAGGGCTCAGAAGCAGACAGAAAAATATGGAAAAGCTTGGAAATTTCTAGAAACTTGTTGAATTGCTTTGACAAAAATGCTTATAGTGATATGAACATTAAAGTCCAGGCTGAGGTGGTCACAGAGGGAGATGAGGAACCTGTTGGGCCTGGAGCAAAGGTGACTGTTGTTATGTTTTAGCAAAGAGGCTGGTGGCATTTTGCCACTAGAGATTTGTGGAACTTTGAACTTGGTGAGATGATTTAGGGTATCTGGCAGAAGAAATTTCTAAGCAGAAAAGCATTCAAGAGGTGACTTGGATGCTGTTAAAAGCATTTAGTTTTAGAAAGGAAACACAACACAAGACTTCAGAAAATTAGTAGCTTGACAATGTGATAGAATAGGAAACTCTGTTTCTCTGAGGAGAAATCTAAGCTAGCTGCAGAAGTTTGCATAAGTAATGAGGAGTCAAATCTCAGTCCCCAAGGTCATGGGGAAAGTGTCTCTAGAGCATGACAGTGGCCTTCATGGTAGGTCCTCCAATCACAGGCTCAGAGGCCTAGGAGAAAAATGTGATTTGGTGGGTTGGGTCCAGGGTTCCCATGCTGTATGCAGTCTAGGGACTTGGTGTCCTATGTCCCAGCCACTCCAGCCATGACTGAAAGGGGCCAATGTAGAGCTCAGGCCATGGCTTCAGAGGGTGCAATCCCCAACCTTTGACAGTTTCCACATGGTGTTGAGCCTGCAAGTGCACAGAAGTCAAGAGTCAAGGTTTGGAAACCTCTACCTAGATTTCAGAATATGTATGAAATGCCTGGATACTCAGGCAGAAGTTTGCTGTGGGGGCAGGGACCTCAAGAGGAATCTATGTTAGGGCAATGTGGAAAGGAAATCTGGGGTCAAAACCCCCATTCAGAGTTCCTACTGGGACACCACCTATTGGAACTGTAAGAAGAGGGCCACAATCCTCCTGACCCCAGAATGGTAGATCCACCAACAGTTTGCACTATGCCTGTGGAAAAGCTTCGGACACTTACTGCCAGCCCATGAAAGCAGCCAGGAGTAGCATTATACCCTGCAAAGCCACAGGGGCAGAGCTTTGCAGGGTTGTGGGAGCCCACCTCTTAAATTGGTGTGACCTGGACATGAGACATAGAGTCAAATGAGATCATTTTGGAGCTCTAAGACTTGACTGCCCTGCTAGATTTTGGACTTGCATGGGGCTTGGGAAACCTATGTTTTGGCCAGTGTCTCACATTTTGAATAGCTGTATTTACCCAATTCTGTACCCCCATTGTATCTAGGACATAACTAACTTGCTTTTGATTTTACAGGTTGATAGGTGGAAGAGACTTTGCCTTGTCTCAGATGAGACTTTGGACTGTGGACTTTTGAAATAATGCTGAAATGAGTTAAGACTTTAGGGGACTGCCAGGAAAGCATGATTGGCTTTTGAAATGTGAGGACATGAGATTTGGAGGGGCCAGTTGCAGAATGATATAGTTTGGGTGTGTCCTCACCGAAGTCTCATCTTGAATTCCCACCTGTTTTGGGAGGGACCTCATGTGAGGTGATTGAATCATGGGGTCAGGTCTTTCCCATGCTGCTCTAGTAATACTGAGTAAGTCTCACAACCTCTGATGGTTTTGAAAAGCAGGAGTCTCCCTGCACAAGCTCTGTCTGCCTGCTGCCATCCATGTAAGATTTGACTTGCTTCTGCTTGCCTTCCACCATGATTATGAGGCTTCCCCAGCCATGTGGAACTATCAGTCCCATTAAACTTGTTTGTTTAGTAAATTTTTCAGTCTCAGGTTTGTTTTTATTGGAAGTGTGAAAGTGGACTAATACAAAAGGAAGAAAGTGCAAGTATTTTTCTGTCCTAATCTCATATATCATCGTATTGTCATATTCATAACATTCTATCGTTTAGAAGCAATTCAATAAGACCCTGCTAGATTCAAGGAAAAGAGAATTTAAATTCACTTCCTAATGGAATGAGTGTTAAAATATGTGTGGTAACCTTTAATCTTCCATAGTTTCTTTTACTGATAAAACTTCTAAGTTGGACTGCATAGTTGAATGAATAATTTTTAAATTGGTATTAGTCAATGAATCATATGCCTTCATTTGGTATTAGTGTTATAGACATAAATCTTCCTAGATTAAATGTAAGGAATTATAAAATAAGATTTGCATTATATTATTATACCTGTAACACATGAATTATAATTACACCCATGAAACATTAATATTATATATTTCTATCTTCTCTGTTGGTCTATCCTCTCTGTTGGTAAGGTTTATTAATCAGAACCAAAAGATGCTCCAAATAAAAATTTACAATATATTCTAACATAGTAAAATGTGTAGGATTTTGTTCCTCAGTAAACACGTTCAAATTCTAACCCCCTAGATACTGTAAATGTGACCTTATTTAGAAATAGTATTTTGGCAGGTGTATTCAAGTCTAGATGAGGTCCAACTGGATTATAATGGGTGCTATTCCAATGATTGATGTTCTTATAAGAAGAAAATTTGGACACAGACTCAGGGAAGAGGGCACAGGAAGACAGAAGCAGAAATTAGATTGATGACGCTACAAGCCAAAGACAGTAGCAATCACTGGAAGCTAGCAAAGAGGCATGAAACAGATTCTCCTCTAGAACCTAAGAAAGAGCATAACCCAACTGACACCTTGTTCTCAGACTTTTGTTCTCCAGAACTATAAGAATAAAGTTATGTTTTGATATCAGTTTGGTACTTTGTTATAGTAGCCCTAGGAAGCTAACAGAGAATATTATCTTATATTAAATCTAAAACCCAGAATAGTATGGACGTATGCTTTTATTAAAATGTTTGTTTTAAATATATTGATAACTAATCTTTATTCCTGATAATTTAACATAAAGTAGATCTGAATTGATGGTTTCTTAGATCCTTCAGAGGCCTAAGTTCTGCAGTGATTGGGGAAAGGAGACAACATTTATTGAAACTCTACCCTATGATAGGGTGTGCTTGATATTTCATGCTTATTATGTCTTAACCTTCACAGTAATCATATGATGCACACATCATTTTCCATGATGATGTAGAAACTGCCCAAGCATAGTATCCTTTTCCCTTCAACTGTAAGTTTATCTGCGTTAAGTTCCATTTATCATGTTTCTATAGTCAACAGTGTTTATGATATTATCTAGTACATAGTAATATGTGTTTAATGATAAAAATTTGAATATTTCATTATTACAAAATGAAAAAGCATTTGCTTTCTAATTAGAAGTTAAATCAGGACAAAAATTCTCATATTTGCCTCTTTTTGCATTACTTTTTTGTAGGGGTTTATGGCCCAAATAACTTGTTTTATTAATTAATAAACTTCCTTTCTTAGAGCAGTTTTAGGTTCCCAGCAAAATTGGGTGGAAAGTAGAGAGATCTCATTTACTTCCTCCTCCAGTCCCCACACAACCTCCCCCACTATCAACATCCCATATCATGGTTGTGCCATGGATAACTTTGTAGCCATTTGAGAAACTGTGGCATGGCTGGATTTTGAATTGAGTTTCATCAGGTCCCTATATCCATGTTCATTCCACTGCAGTATATCCTATTAGTATAAACAATAAGAGAAGAAGTAGGGAAAGGCAAAAGTTTCACTCATACAGGATGCAGTGATTGTGGACCTCTTAGATATTGCTGCATGTTTCAAAAGGCAGTTACCTCTTTATAACTGGCTTTACCTGTTCCCACATAAAAGTTATTCATTCTGAGACAATGTTGAATTTTGTGTATATTTATGTTGATACAAGTGCCATATTATAGTAAAATCATTTTTGCATTGTCCAATGGTCTCCTTGAAGGAAGGGACCATGTCTTATTTTCCTTTTTATCCCCAATGCATACATAGCACAATGCCTGGTAATTGAACGTATTCAAGATATTTATTAACTTAAGTTTAATAAATATTCTGTGTGTCAGACTTTGAAAAAAAGTATTTAATGAATGGTAGTATTAGTCCTCAAAACAATATGTAAAAATGCTACTTGATCTTGTTTTAGAAATGTGAAAACAGAAATGGAGAGAAGTTAATTGATGTGTACAAGGTACCATGTATAATTGAGCTGGCATATCCAATAGACACTATAAATACTGTATCTAGAGCCCACGGTTTATTAATGTGTACAGAATGTTAAAAATGGTGTCGGAAATATAAACAAATAAATGTTTAAATAAACACTAAACTTGACAGCCTTCATACATGTTACGTTTAGTCTTGATAAAAATTTCATTGTATTTAAACATAATTTGTAGCTAGATTTCTCCTTTCCTACAATGATTATGAAGAAATCATAGCCCATTTAAATTCAGTTATTTGTTATCAATGGGATCCAAAACAAATTTATTTAAAAGTTTCAAAATTACAGCAAACATAGTTAAATGTTGGATGCACTCAGTTTTATATACATTTAATAGAATATAAAGGTGGAGTGTGCTGATTTTAAGTGTGGTCAGTGCCTAACAAGCATTAAAGTATGGCAGCGAAACAAATAATAGAACTGGCTTTGACAGCCTCACTATTCTACACTGGATTCTGCCATGACTATATTATTTGGCAATTAATCAGCATTTTGATAATTAAAGCTAGTTGAAATTTATTAGAAAAAATATATTTTTTCTTGTATAAGTATTTACTGAGAACATATACATTTGTTCACAGCCGTCCAGTTTATAATTAAGCATTCTTGACCTTTGAAGTATAAATATATAAAGCTCAATTATGCCTCAAATACTTGTAATGAGATTATTTTACATTTCTATTTCCTGTGTTTTTAACATCTATCATGATATTTAAGCTTATACTTAATTATTAAATGTCCTGATTAAAAATGTCTTTCTGTAAATTGAGTTAAATAAATATAGCTTTCAATCACTATTAACCTTTATTTGAATTGCCTAGTGATACAAATTGCATTATAATACTAATAATAATTTTCTTTTTTATAGTTTTATTGAGCTATGTTTCATGTGCTATAAAATTCACCTGTTTAAAGTGTAAAGCTCAGTGATTTTTAATGTGCTCAGAGTTTTGCAAACATCACCACAATTGAAGTTTGTTTAGTATAATGGTCGCCAGTTTCATCCATGTTGCTGCAAAGAATATAATATCATTGTTTTTATGGATATATAGTATTCAATGGTATATATATATATCACTTTTTTTTTTGCTTTTAACTTTATAACTTTAATTAGAAACTAGATTTAGTGGTTTTCAAAATGCTCTGTGTATTGTGCAGTGTTACAGCAATCCAGACAGTGATATGTCCATCCAAGGTCTACACATAACATAAGAAGGCAGATATCTATTGAGTTTAATTTTTTTTTTTAAGTTTTGGGATACAAGTGTAGAACGTGTAGGTTTCTTATATAGGTATTTGTGTGTGATGGTGGTTTGCTGCTTCTATCAACCAGTCAACTAGGGGTTTTAAGCCCCACAAGTATAAGCTATTTGTTCTAAAGCTCTCCATCCCTTCACCCTCACCCTCTGAGTGGCCCCAGTGTGGGTTGTTCCCCTCCCTATGTCCATGTGTTCTCATTCATCAACTCACTTATAAATGAGAACATGTGGTATTTGGTTTTCTGTTCTTGTGTTAGATTGTTGAGAATGATGGCTTCCAGCTTCATCCATGTCCCTGCAAAGGACATGATCTCATTCTATTTAATGGCTGCATAATATTCCATAGTGTATATGTACCAGATTTTCTTTATTCAGTCTATCATTGATGGACATTTGGGGTGTTTCCATGTCTTTGCTATTAGGAATAATGCTGTAATAAACATACGTGTGCATGTATTTCTATAATAAAATGTTTTATAATCTTTTGGATATATACCCACTTATGGGATTGCTGGGTCAAATGGTATTTCAGGTTCTAGATCCTTGAGGAATCACCATACTGTCTTTCACAGTGGTTAAAGTAATCTATACTCCTACCAACAGTGTAAAAGCATTTTTATTTCTCCACAGCCTCGCCACCATCTGTTGTTTCTTGACATTTTAATAATCGTCATTCTGACTGGCATGAGATGGTATCTCATTGTGGTTCAGATTTTCATTTCTATAACAATAGTGATGTTGAGCTTTTCTTTATATGTTTGTTGCCACATAAATGTTGTCTTTTGAGAAGTGTCTGTTCATATCCATTGCCAACTTTTTGATGGAGTTGTTTTTTTCTTCTAAATTTGTTTAAATTCCTTGTAAATTTGGAATATTACACCCTTGTCAGATGGGTAGATTGCAAAAATTTTCTTCCATTCTGTAGGTTGCCTGTTCTCTCTGATGATGGCTTCTTTTGCTGTGTAGAAGCTTTTTAGTTTAATTAGATCCCATTTTTCAATTTTGGCTTTCGTTGCCATTGCTTTTGGTGTTTTATTCATGAAGTCTTGCCCATGCCTACGTCCTGAATGGTATTGCCTAGGTTTTCTTCCAGGATTTTTATGGTTTGGGTTTTATATGAAGTCTTTAATCTAGAGTGGAAGGTATAAGGAAGAAATCCAGTTTCAGTTTTCTGCATATGGTCAGCCAGTTTTCCCAGCACCATTTATTAAATAGGCAGTCTTTTCCCCCTTGCTTGTTTTTGTCAGGTTTGTCAAAGATCAGATGATTGTAGATTTATAGACGTATATATGAGTTGCCTGTTTCGTTCCATTCATCTATATTTCTGTTTTGGTACCAGTACTATGCTGTTTTGGATACTGTAGCCTTGTATTATAGTTTGAAGTTAGGGGAGCATGATGCCTCCAGCTTTGTTCTTTTTGCTTAAGATTGTCTTGGCTATAGGAGCTCCTTTTGGTTCCATTTACATCTTAAAGTATTTTGTTTTTCTAATTCTGTGAAAATGTCAATGGTAGTTTGATGAAAGTAGCATTTAATCTATAAATTATGTTGGGCATTATGTCTGTTTCCAAGATATTCTTCCTGTCCATGAGGATGGAATGTCTTTCCATTTGTTTGTGTCCTCTCTTATTTCCTTGAGCAGTGGTTTGTAGTTCTCCTTAAAGAAATCCTTCATGTCCCTTGTTAGCTGTATTTCTAGGTATTTTATTCTCTTTGTAGCAATTGTGAATGGAAGTTTATTCGTGATTTGGCTCTCTGCTTGTATATTGTTGGTGTATAGGAATGCTTGTGATTTTTCCACATTGATTTTTGTGTCCTGAGACACTGTTTAAGTTGCTTATCAGCTTAAAGAGTTTTTCGGCTGAAGACGATGGGGTTTTCTAAATAAACAATCATGTCATCTGCAAAGAGAGACAATTTAACTTCCTCTCTTCCTATTTGAATATGCTTTATTTCTTTCTCTTGCCTGATTGACCTGGCCAGAACTTCCAGTACTATGTTAAATAGGAGTAGTGAGAGATGACATTCTTATCTTGTGCCAGTTTTCAAAGGAAATGCTTCCACCTTTTGCCCATTTAGTATGATAATGGCTGGGGTTTGTCATAAATAGCTCTTATCATTTAGAGATATGTTCCATTAATACCTAGTTTATTGAGATTTTTTAGCATGAAGTGATGTTGAATTTTATCAAAGGCTTCTTATGCATCTATTGAGATAGTCATGTGACTTTCATCATTGGTTTTGTTTATGTGATAGATTACTTCTATTGATTTGCATATGTTGGACCAGCCTTGCATTCCAGTGATGAAGCCAACTTAATTGTGGTGAATAAACTTTTTGATGTACCGCTGGATTTGGTTTGTCAGTATTTTATTGAGGATTTTTGGATTGCTATTTATTGGTAATATTACCCTCAACTTTTCTTTTTTTGTTGCGTCTCTTCCCAGTTTTGGTACCAGGTTGATGCTTGCCTCATTTTCATTTGTTTGAAATAATTTCAGAAAGAATGATACCAGCTCCTCTTTGTACTTCTTGTAGAATTCAGCTGTGAATCTATCTGGTCCTGGGCGTTTTTTTGTTTGGTGGGCTATTACTGCCTCAATTTCAGGACTTCTTACTGGTCTATTCAGAGATTCAACTTCTTCCTGGTTTAATCTTGAGAGGGCGTATGTGTCCAGGAATTTATCCATCTCTTCTGGATTTTCTGGTTTATTTGCATAGGGGTATTTATAGTATTCTCTGGTGGTAGTTTGTATTTCCATGGGGTTAGTGGCGATATCTCCTTGATCATTTTTCATTTTGTCTATTTGATTCATCTCTCTCTTCTTCTTTATTAGGTTAGCTACCTATTTTTTTTTTTTAATCAGCTTTGGATTCATTGATTTTGTTTTTTTGTTCAAAGGGTTTTTCATGTCTCTAACTCCTTTAGTTTGGCTCTGATCTTAGTTATTTCTTATCCTTTGCTAGCTTCTAGATTTGTTTGCTCTTGCCTCTCTAGCTCTTTTAATTATGATGTTAGGGTATTGATTTGAGATCTTTCTAGTTTTCTGATGTGGACATTTAGTGCTATAAATTTCCTTCTTATCATAGCTTTAGCTGCATCCCAGAGATTCTGATATGTTGTCTTTTTGTTTTCATTGGTTTCAAAGAACTTCTTGATTTCTGCCTTACTTCCATTATATAACCAGGAATCTTTTAGGAGCACGTTGTTCAATTTCCAAGTAGTTGTGTGGTTTTGAGTGAGTTTCTTTGTCCTGAGTTCTAATTTGATTGCACTGTGGTCTGAGAGACTGCTTGTTATGATTTTACTTCTTTTGCATTTGCTGAGGAGTGTTTTATTTCCAATTATGTGGTCAATATTAGAGTAAGTTCCATGTGGCACTGAGAAAAATGTATATTCTGTTGTTATTGATAGAGAGTTCTTTAGATGTCTTTTAGGTCTGCTTGATCCAGAGCTGAATTCAAGTCCTGAATATTCTTATTAATTTTCTGTCTCATTGATATATTGAAAGTGGGATGTTAAAATCTCCCATTAATATTGTGTGGGAGTCTGAGTTGCTTTGTATGTCTATAAGAATTGGTTTTATGAATCTGGGCTCTCCTGTATTGGGTGCATATATATATTTAGGATCGTTAGCTCTTCTTGTTGTATTGATCCTTTCACCATCATGTAATGCCCTTCTTTGTCTTTTTTGATCTTTGTTGGTTTAAAGTCTGTTTTGTCAGAGACTAGGATTGCAGACCCTGCTTTTTTGTTTTTTTCTTGGTAAATTTTCTGCCATCCCTTTATTTTGAGCCTATGTGTGTCTTTGCATGTGAGATGGGTCTTCTAAATACAGCATACCAATGGGTCTTGACCTTTCATCCAGTTTGTCAGTCTGTCTTTTGATTGGAGTATTTAGCCCATTTACATTTAAGATAATATTGTTATATGTGAATTTGATCCTGTCATCATGATGCTAGCTGGTTGTTTTGCACACTAGTTGATGCTGTATCTTCATAGTGTCATTAGTCTTCATATGTTTAGTATTTCGCAGTGGCTGGTGGTGGCTTTTCCTTTACGTATTTAGTGCTTCCTTCAGGAGCTTTTGCAAGCCAGGTGGGTGGTGATGAATTCTCCGGGCATTTGCATGTCTAGAAAGTATTTTATTTCTTCTTCCCTTATGAAGCTTAGTTTGGCAGGATATGAAATTCTGGGTTGAAAATTATTTTCTTTAAGAATGTTGACTATTGGCCCTCACTTTCCTGGCTTGTAGCATTTCTGCTGAGAGATGTGCTGTCAGTCTGAATGGGCTTCCCTTTGTGAGGAACTTGATGTTTCTTTCTGGCTGCTCTTAACATTTTTTCCTTCATTTTTACCTTGGAGAATCTGACGATTATGTGTCTTGGGGTTGATTTTCTAAGGAAATATCCTAATAGGGTTCTCTGTATTTCCCCATTTTGAATGTTGTCCTGTCTTGCTGGGTTGCAGAAGTTCTGGATAATATCCTAAGTGTTTTTTCTAACTTGATTCCATTCTCACCATCACTTTCAGGTACTCCAATCAGTCATAGGTTCAGTCCTTTTACATAGTCCCATTATTTCTCAGAGGTTTTGTTTGTTCCTTTTTATTCCTTTTTTCTCTAACCTTGGTTGCCCACCTTATTTCAGCAAGATAGTCTCCCATCTCTGATATTCATTCTTCTGCTTGATTGATTTGGCTATTGATACTGGTGTATGCTTCAGAATTCTCGTGGTGTGTTTTTTCTGCTCCCTCAGGTCATTAATGTCCTCTTTATACAGGTTATTCTAATTTGAAGCTCCTGTTACCTTTTATCAATGTTCGTAGCTTTTTTGCATTGGATTTGAACATGCTCCTTTACCTCAGTGAAGTTTGTAATTACTCACCTTCTGAAGCCTACTTCTGTCAATGGGTCCATCTCATCCTCTGTCCAGTTTTGCACCCTTGCTGGAGAGGTGTGATCATCTGGAGAACAGGCACTCTGACCTTTTGGGTTTTCAGTGTTTTATTCATTCTTTCTCATCTTCATGAGTGTCTAGTTTCATTCTTTGAGGATGCCGACCCTTGGAAGAGGTTTTTCTGGGGACTTTGTTATTTTGGTTGATGCTGTTGTTGTTGCTTTCTGTTTTTTCTTTCAGTAGTCAGTTCCCTCTTCGGTAGGGCTGCTGTGGTTTGCTAGGATTTCACTTCAGGCCCTATTCATCTGGTTCACTCCCACACCTGGAGATGTCACTCAGGGAGGCTGGAGAACAGCAAAGATGGGTGCCTGCTCCTTCCTCTGGAATCTCTGACCTTGAGGGGCACTGACCTGATGCCAGTAGGGATGGTGCTGTATAAAGTGTTTGACAACCCCTGTTGGTGGGTTTCATCCAATTGAGTGGCACAGGAAGCAGCACCCATTTAATGAAGCACTTTGGCTGCCACTTGGTGGAGGGGGTGTGCTGTGCTGGAGGGAAACCATCTGGGCTGCCTGGATTTCTCAGAGATAGCAAGAAGAAATACTAAGTCTGCTGGCCTGCAGAGAGTGTGGCCACCTCTCCCTCTGGGGCTCAGGCCCAAGGAGATCAGAGTTCTTTCCCAAGTTGGAGTCCTGCAGGGAGGCCCTGCAGGTGCAATGTTGGCTGCTTCCCTCCCCCAGGAGATCATCCAGCAGAGACAGGCAGCCACAGCTGTGGTGATGGCTACTGCTCCCCAGGAACTAAGCAGGCTTAGGCAGATTCTAGCTGAGTGGCTGTTGAGAATCTGTGCAGCTCTGTGGCTAGAAGCCAAGGCCCTAGAGGCATGGGCTTATGAGTGGGGTCTTCCAATCCATGGGTTACATAGTTTTATGGGAAAAGTATGGTTTCCCAGGCTGGGTAGCATGTTCACTCAGTGCCACCCTTGGCTGGGGGTAGGGGCTTCTCTGCCCTGTGTTGCTCTCAAGTGGGCCACCACACCACACTGCTCTTCCTTTGCCTCCGTGGGTCATGCCAGCTGCCTAGTCAGTCCTAATGACAGACCTGGATACCTTGGGTGCTGGTACAGTATTCACATCCTGTTTGGATCTTTTTGATGGGAGCCTCCACTTGCCACTGATTCTAGTTGGTCATCTTGGCCCTGCCACCCTCCTATCATTGTTTTATAGTTTTCAGTGTACAAGTCTTTCATCTCTTTGGGTAAATATTTATTTCTTGGCATTTTATTTTTTGAATACTGTCATAATAGGATTATTATTTTTTAAAAATTTTTGGGCTAGGTCATGATGTGTATACAGAAATCCCACAGATTTTTGTATGCTTATTTTGTATTTTTCAATTTTATTAAATTTATATATTAGTTTGAATAGTTTTTTTTTTTTTTTGGTGTAGTCTTTGGGGTTTCTACATAAAGAATCATCCCATCTGCAATTAGAGATAACTATTTCTTCCTTTCCAGTTTGAATAATGTTTATTTTTGTCTGATTGCTTTTAATAGTATTTCAAGTAGTATGTTGAGTAAAGTGGTGAAAACGGGGTATTCTTATTGTGTAACAGTTCTTAAAAGTTTTCAGTTTCTCCATTCCCAGTTCTTAGAGGAAAAACTTTCCATTTCTACCCATTTGTTACGATTCTTTCTATGAGTGTTTCATAAATAGCCTTTATTATGTTGATGACAATTAGCTTTTTTATCTAACTTATTATGAGTTTTTAATCAAGAAAAGATGTTGAACTTTATTGAATACTTTTTTTGCACCAGTGTAGATAATCATGAGTGTTTTTGCCACTGTTAATGTGATCTTAGCACACTGATTTATTTGCATTAAACTAGCCATTCATGCCAGGGATAAATATGACTTGATCATGATGTATAATCTTTTTGATATGTTGTTAAATTTGATTGGCTATTTAATTGAAAATTTTTGCATTCATACTCAGATTTTGACCTGTAGTTTGCTTGTGGTATTTGTCTTAGGTGATACTGGCCTTGTAAATGTGTTAAAAGTTCTCCCTCCAGCTCTTTGTGTGTGTGTGTGAGAGTGTGTGTGTGTGTGTGTGTGTGTGTGTGTGTGTGTGTGTGTAAGAGTTTGAGAAGTACTAGCATACATTTGAGATACTGTAGGTTTAGTTCTATAGCACTGCAAGATAGCAAATATAATAATAAAGTGAGTCATACTAACTTTTTAGTTTCCCACTGAACATAGAAGATATGTTTCCACTATACTGTAGTCTGTTATATGTGCAATACCACTATGTCTAAAAAAGTTGTACAAACCTTAATTAGAAAATACTTTATTGCTAAAAAATGTTAATTATATGAACACTTAGTAAGTCATAATTTTTTTTTCTGATGGAGGGTCTTGCCTCACCTTTGATAATTGCTAATCAGGATGTGGGTACTGAAGGTTAGGATGGCTGTGGAAATCGTAAAAAAAATAAATAAGACAATAATGAAGTTTACTGTATTGATTGACTTCTCCTTTAACAAAAGATTTCCTGTGGCATGTGATGCTGTTTGATGGTATTTTCTTCACAGTAGAACTTTTTTCAAAATTGGAGTCAGTCCTTTCAAAGCCTGCCACTGCTTTATCAACTAGGTTTATGTATTATTCTAAATCCTGTCATTTCTACAACATTCATAACATCTCCAAGCATAGATTCCATCCAATAAACCACTTTATTTGGTTCTCCTTAAAAAGCAATTCCTCATTTTTCAACTTTTATGATGAGATTGCAGCAATTTATTGACATCTTTAGGCTTCACTTCTAATTCTTTTGCTGTTTCCCCTATAGCTGCAGTAATTTGCTTCATTGAAGTATTGAACTCTTCAAGATTATCTGTGAATTTTAGTATCAACTTCTTCCAAACCTCTGTTAATGTTAATAATTTGACCTTCCTCCCATGAATCACAAATATTCTGAATGGCATCTACAGTAGTGAATCCTTTCCAAAAGGCTTTCAATTTACTTAGCTCAGATCCACTTGAAGAATTACTTTCTGTGGTAGTTGTAATCTTATAAATGCATTTAAGTAGTGAGATTTGAAAGTCAAAATTATTCTTTTATCCATAGACTGCAGAATGGACATTGTGTTAACAGATATTAAAACATTAATTTCCTTATACATCTCCATCAGAGCTCTTGGGTGACCAGGTGCATTATCAATGAGCAATATTTTGAAAAGAATATTTTTCTTAGTAGTTTCAATAATGGGTTTAAAATATTCAGTAAACCATGCTATAAATAAATGTGCTATAATCTCATTTTTGTTCCATTAATAGACCACAGGTACAGAAGATTTAATATAATTCTTTGTTCCATTTATAGACCACAGACAGAGTATATTTAACATAATTCTTAAGGGCTGTAAGATTTGGAATGGTCAATGAACTTTGGCTTAAACTTAGTGATCAGCTGCATTAGTTCCTAAAAAGAGAGTCAGCCTATCTTTTGAAGGTTTGAATCCAGGTGATATGATTTGGCTGTTCTCCCCATCACCCAAAATCTCATCTTGACTTTTAATCCTCTTAATCCTCCATGTGTCAAGGGAGAGATCAGATGAAGTTAATTGAATCATGAGGGTCATTTCCCCCATGCTGTTTTTATGAGAGTGAGTACTCATGATGTCTGATGGTTTTTTAGAAGTGTTTAGTAGTTCCTCCTGTATTCATTTCCCCTCCTGTCTCCTTGTGAAGATGGTGCCTGCTTCTTTCCCCTTCCACCATGATAGTATGTTTCCTGAAGCCTCCCCAACCATGTAAAACTGTAATACAATTAAACTTCTTTTCTTTAAAAATTACCTAGTCTTGGAAATGTCTTTATAGCAATGTGAGAACAGACTACAACACCGGGCATTGACTCCTGTCTAATTTTGAAAGTCCTAGGTGACACCTCTTCTAATATGAAGGCTATTTTTTTTTTCCACAACAAAAGTTTGTTGCTCTGTATAACTACCTTCATCAATTATCTTAGCTAGATCTTATAAAAACTTGCTCTAGGTTCTGTATAAACACTTGCTTCTTTACCTTGCATTTTTATATTATATACATGTTTTCTTTCTTTAAACATCATGAACTGATACCTGCTAGCTTTAAACTTTTCTTTTGTTTTTGAGATAGAGTTTTGCTCTTGTTGGAGTTCAATGGTGCAATCTTGGCTCACTGCAACCTCCACTTCCTGGGTTCAAGCAATTCTCTTGCCTCAGCCTCCTGAGTAGCTGCGACTACAGGTGCCTGCCACTACACCTGGCTAATTTTTTTGTATTTTTAGTAGAGATGGGGTTTTGTCATGTTGGCCTGGCTGGTCTGGAACTCCTGACTTCAAGTGATTTGGCTGTGTCAGCTTCCCAAAGTGCTGGGATTACAAGCATGAACCACCGTGCCTGGCCAGCTTTAAACTTTTTTGTTTGTAGCTGTCTCACCTCTTGTATCCTCATAGAGTTTAAGTTAGGGCCTTGCTCTAGATGAGGCACTGATTTAAAGGAATGCTGTGGCCGATTTGATCTATTGACTACTAAAACTTTCTCTATATCAGCAATAAGCCTGGTTTGTCTTTCATGTAATTCATCTGTTCACTGTTGCGACACTTAGTTTCCTTTAAGAAGTATTTTTTTTTTTTTTTTTTTTTTTTTTTTTTTTTTTTCATTCTCAACTTGTCTTAGCTGTTTGGCACAAGAGGCCTGACTTGGTCTTTCTTGGCTTTTGACATGCCTTCTTCACTAGCTTAATAATTTCTAGCTTATGATTTAAAGTGAGAGACATGTGACTCTTTTACTTGAACACTTAGAGGTTATTTAGCTTATCTTAGAGGATTATTTAACTTAATATTTTTGTAAGTCATGGAATAGGAAGGCCCAAGAAGATGGGGAGAGATGGGAAAATGGCTGGTTAGTAGACCAGTTAGAACACATACATTTAGTAAGTTCATTGTCTTATATGGGAATGGTTCTTGGGATCCCAAAACAATTACAAAAAATAATGTCAAAGATCACTAACCACAGATCTTTATAACAGATTTAATAATAATAGATTTTAAGATAGTGAGATAATTATCACAATTTGACAGAAATGAAGTGAGCATATGCTATTGGGGAAAATAGTGACAGCAGACTGAAGCAGGGTTGCACAAACCTTCAATTTGTTAAAAACAACACATTTTCTGTGAAGCACAATAAAGCAAAGTGCAATAAAATGAGATATGCCTGTATTGATATTAATTTTTCTTTGACAGTTTGATAGAATTCAACTGTGAAGCTATCTGGTCCTGGGCTTTGCTTTTTTGGGAGATTTTAAATTACTGGTTCAGTCTCTGTGTTTGTTACGTCCGTTAAGGCTTTTTGTTTCTACCTGATTCAACCTTGGCAGTTTATTTTTCTAGAAGTTCATGTGCGTCCTCTGTACTATCAGATTTGTTGGTGTATAATTATTCCTATAATCTTTTCATAAAAATTCTGAGATATCTACTGTCATGTCTACATTTTATAGATTTGAGTTTTTTCTTCACCTAGCCAGGGATTTATAAATTTTGGTTATTTTTTCAAGAACCCAACTCTAGTTTTATCTATTTTTTCTCTTTTTTTAATCTGCTGTTTTATTTCTATTCTGTGTATTTCTTCTGCAGACTTGGGTTTATTTTTTTTCTAGCTCCTTGAAGTGTAATGTTAAGCTATCTATTTGAGATCTTTCTTTTTTATTGTAGGAGTTTATTCTTATAAACTGAAAAGTTGTTCTCTGCATCCCATATGATTTGGTATGTTTTGCTTCCATTGTTTGTCTTGAGAAATTTAAAAAATTTTCTTTTGATTTTTTAATTTGACCCATTGTTTACTCAGAAGCATGTTTAACTTTCCAATTTGAGAATTTGCCAAAATTTCTCCTGTTACTGATTTCTGCTTTTTCATACCATTGTGGTAAAAATCAGTACTTAATATAATTTTTGTTTTATTATTTTTGGAGACAGAGTCTTACTCTGTAACCCATGCTGGAGTACAGTGGCATGATCTCAGTTCACTGCAACCCTCTGCCTCCCGGGTTTAAGTGATTGTCTTGCCTCAGACTCCTGAGTAGTTGGGATTACAGGCACCTGCCATCACCCTGGCTAATATTTGTATTTTTAGTAGAGACGGGGTTTCACCATGTTGGCCATGCTGGTCTCAAACTCCTAACTACAGTGATCTGCCTGTCTCAGCCTCCCCAAACGCTAGGATTACAGGGGTGAGACACTGCACCTGGCCAATTTTGATATTTTTAAATTTGTTAAGACTCGTTTTGTACCCTAATATATGGTCTATCTTGGAAAATGTTCAATGTGCACTAGAGAAGAATGTGTTTCCTGTTGCTGTTGGATGAAAAGTTCTGTACATATTTGCTAGATCTATTTTCTTTAAAGTGCAGTTCAGCTATAGTATTTTCTTATTACTTTTGTCTGGTTGATCTGTTCATTGTTGAAAGTAAGATATTGAAGTCCACTTCTATTATTGTATAGCTATTTATTTCTCTCTTCATGTCCATTAATATTGGTTTTATATATTTAGATGCTGTAATGTTGGATTCATACATATTTACAATTGCCATGTCCTCTTGGTGAATTGAGTTCTTTATCATTAGAAATGAGCTGCTTTTTCTCTTGACCTGAAGTTTATTTTTTCTGATATAAATTAGTAGTAATCTGGATCTCTTTTGGCTATAATTTGCATGAAATGTTATCTACTATCTCTTCAGTTTCATTCTATATATGTCCTTAAAATTATAGTGGATCTCTTGTTAGCATATAACTAAATCTTGTTTATTTTTCTATTCTGCCAGTTTTTGAATTTTGACTGAAAAATTGAATCAGTTTACATTTAAAGTAATTATTGATAGATAAGGATTTATTCCTGCCATTTTGTTGTTTTCTTGTTTCATAGATTTTTTTTTTCTTCCTTTTTTCTTCTCTTACCTTTTTGCTCTGGTGATTTTTCTGCAATGCATTTGTCTATCAGTATCGTAAAATGAGTTAAGATGTGTTCACTTTTTCTTTGAAAGAATTTGTAAAAAATCAGTAACAATTCTTCTAAGATGTTGCTAGAATTCATTTGTGAAGCCATTTGGACCTGGGCTTTATTTGTTGGATGCTTTAATATTACCAATTCAATCTATTCAGTCTCTTTGCTTGTTGTTAGTCTATTCATATTATGCCCTTTTTAAAGTCCATTTTTGTAGTTTGGGTCTTTCTATGAATTTGTCTGTTTCATCTAAGTTGTCTTATATTTGTAAGAAGTCCCTTAATTTCATTCTTGACTTACTAATTTGAAACCTCGCTATTTTTTTCTTTATTATTATTTGGTCGAAGTCTATTTTTTAAATCTTTTCAAAAAATCAACTTTTGATTTTATTGCCTTTTTCTCTATTTTCTCATCTCTATGTCATATCATTAATTTTGCTTCTAACCTTCATTTACTTTTTTCTGCTTGATTTGCAGTTAGTTTGTACCTCCTTTTCTAGTTTTTAATATTAAAGGTTAGTTTAGCCACTTGACACTTTAAAAAAAAAAAAGTATTTGCAGCTGTACCTTATCTGCAGCTGTGCCAACCTTTCCCTCTGAGAACTGCTTTAGCTCCCTATAAAGTTTGTTTGTATTTTCGTTTATCTGTAAGTAATTTCACTCGTAATTCGAGTCATTGATTATTTCGATGTTGCCAGCTTTACTTGTTATTAATTTCTACATTAATTACATTGCAATTAGAGAACATTAATTGAATGGGTTTAATTCTTTTAAATTTATTGAGGCCCAGCATATAATTTATCCTGATACCGCATTGAAATGGAAATTTTGAAGTCTTCAGCTATTATTGTTGAATCATCTACTTCTCAAACCAGTTATGTTGGTTTCACTTCATACATTTTGAGACTCAGTAAGTTCATGTGTGTTTGAAATAGTATATCCTCCTAATGAATTGTATATCTGATTATTATGAATGTTGTTCTTTGTATCTAATAACAATTTTTGCCTTAATGGCTATTTTGTCTGACATTAGTAAAGGCACTGCCAGTTGCTATTTGATTTCTAAATGTCTTATATATTTTTCTCTCTTCTATTCTTCATTTCCCTTTATTGTTGTCAAGTAGGTATTTTCTCATACATGCCTTAAATTTTCTTATTTCTTTTATGACTTTGTGGTCATTTTTCTGGTTATTCTCCTTGGGGAATTTAGCATCTTAAAGCAATCTAGCTTAATTAATACTAACATATTTTCAGCACACTAGAAATTTTTGCTCTAATTCTGTCCTCCCTTCTTATGAATTTCATCATTAGGTTATAAATCAATGAAAACAAATTCATAATTATTAATTTATGGCTTTTATAGCTATCCATTAAAATAAATAGAAGAAAAAGATACAATTAAAAATAAATTTATACTGAGTTTTATAATCACAGTGTGATTACTTTTACTGATACATTTTATTTCTTTCTGTGAATTTGAATTACCGTCAAATGCCCATTCATTCTGAAGACCTCCTTTAAGCATTTCTTAAAAGGCACATTTGCTAGCAATGAATTCTGTCAGTTTTTGTTTATCTTAAAATAACCATTTTGAATGGGAATTTAGCTAAATAGAAAATTATTGGTTGACAGTCTTTTCCTTGCAAAAACATTGATGATACCATCCCACTGTCCTTTTGGTTGAATGGTTTCTAATAAAAAGTCAGCTATTAATCTTAATGAGTGTTACGTATGTCATTATTCTACTGCTGCTTTCAAGATTTTCTATTTGTGTTTTTTTCCCCCAATTTACATAAGATGTGTCTGGGTATAGATTTCTGAATTTATTCTATTTGAATTTCTTGAATGAGTAGACTAGTATTTTTCACCGACTTTATCAAATCTCTGGCTCTCATTTCTTCAAATATTTTTCCTGCTTTTTTCTTTTTATCTTTTTCTTCTGGAACTCTCATTAAGTGTACATTGGTATGCTGGATAGTGTCCCACAGGTGGGATTATTTTGATTATTTAGGCATGGTTTTTCACTTAAAACATTTATACTTGATAATAGTCTTTGTCTAATTCCAATATCTGAGCCTTACTTTGGGATATTTTCCATTGGCTGCTTTCCATACCCCTCACCATTGTGCATGAGATCTACTTTCCTGTTTGTTTGCATGTCTCATAATTTTTTTTTGCTGAAAACTGGATATTTGGATAATGTATCAACTTTTGTATCAGATTTATTCACCCTCCAGCATTTGTTTTTGTTGTTTTTTTCTTATTCCTGATTATTGTCCAGCAGTTTTCCTGAAATGATTCTGTAGCTTCTACATTTTCTGCAGTGTATGGACTTTAAGTTTTCTGCTACAGTGATAGGTTCTGTTGTGTACCCGCCCAAATATCAACTTGAATTGTATCTCCCAGATTCCCACATAATGTGGGAAGGACCAACGTGGAGGTAATTGAATCATGGCGCTGGTCTTACCCTGCTATTCTGGTGATAGTGAGTAAGTCTCACAATAGCTGATGGATTTATCAGGGGTGTCCTCTTTTTGCTTCTCTCTCATTTTTCTCTTGCCACCACCATAGAAGAAGTGCCTTTCACCTACTACCATGATTCTGAGGCTTACCAAGCCATGTGGAACTGTAAGTCCAATTAAACCTTTCTTTGTTCCCAGTTTCGATTATGTCTTTATCAGAAGTGTGAAAATTGTATAATAGACTAAATTGGTACCAGGAGAGTGGGGTGTTCCTGAAAAGATACCCGAAAATGTGGAAGCAACTTTGGAACTGGGTAACAGGCAGAGACTGGAAGAGTTTTGAGGGCTCAGAAGAAGACAGGAAAATGTGGGAAACACTGGAACCTCCTGGAAACTTGTTAAATGGCTTTGACAAAAATGCTGATAGTGATATAAACAATAAGGTCCAGGCTGAGGTGGTCTCGGATGGAAATGAGGAACTTATTAGGAGCTGGAGCAAAGGTGACTCTAGTTATGTTTTAGCAAATAGATTGGCCTAACCTCCTAGCCTACATCTTTCTCCCATGCTGCATGCTTCCTGCCCTCAAACATCGAACTCCAGGTTCTTCAGTTTTGGCACTTAGACTAGCTCTCCTTACTCCTCAGCTTCTAGACAGCCTATCGTGGGACCTTGTGATCCCACAACATACATACATATATGTGTGTGTGTGTGTGTGTGTGTGTGTGTGTGTATAATTTATATAAACTATATATATATATATAATTTATATAAACTATATATATATATATATATATATAGGATATATATGTCTTATTAGTTCTGTCCCTCTAGAGAACCCTGACTGATACAAATATTGGTATCAGGATTTTTCCCCTGCTCTAGAGATTTGTGGAATTTTGAAATTGAGATAGATTTAGGGTATTTGGCAGAAGAAATTTCTAAGCAGAACATTCGAAAGGTGACTTGGGTGCTGTTAAAAGCATTCCATTTAAAAAGAGAAACAGTATAAAAGTTCAGAAAATTTGCAGCCTGATGATACAATAGAAAAAAACCCACTTTCTTGAGGAGAAATTCAAGCTGGCTGCAGAAATTTGCATAAGTAGCAAGGAACCTAATGTTAATCCCCAAGATCACAGGGAGAATGTCTCCAGGCCATGTCAGAGAGCCCATTCCATCACAAGTTCAGAAGTCCAGGAGGAAAAAATCATTTCATGTGCTGGCCCCAGGGTCCCCACTCTGTGTGCAGCCTAGGGACTTGGTGCCCTGGGTCATAGTTGCTCCAGCTGTGGCTGAAAGAGTACAACTTGGATGCTCCAGCCATGGGTGAAACGTACAACTTGGGCTGTGACTTCAAAGGGTGCCAGCCTGAAGTCTTGGAAGCTTCCACGTGGTGTTGTGCCTGCGAGTGCATAGAAGTCAAGAATTGAGGTTTGGGCACCTCCATCTAGAGTTGGGAAGATATATGGAAATGCCTGGGTGGGGGCCTCATGGAGAACCTCTGCTAGGGCAGTTTGGAAAGAAAATGTAGTGTTAGAGTGGTATCTCTACTGGGACACTGCCCAGTGGAGCTGTCCAGAAGAGGGCCATCATCCTCCAGACCCCAGAATGGTAGATCCACTGGCAGCTTGCACTGTACCTGGAAAAGCCTCAGACAGTCAATGCTAGCCCATGGAAGTAGTCAGGAGGGAGGCTGTACCTTGCAAATCCATGGGGCAGAGCTGCACAAGATCTTGGGAAGCCACCTTTTGCATCAGCATGACCTGGATGTGAGACCTGGAGTCAAAGGAGATAATTTTGGAGCTTTAAAATTTGACTGCCTCGCTGGATTTTGGACTAGCATGGGCGCTGTAACTCCTTT
Source organism: Sapajus apella (assembly GCF_009761245.1). Taxonomy (NCBI): domain Eukaryota; kingdom Metazoa; phylum Chordata; class Mammalia; order Primates; family Cebidae; genus Sapajus; species Sapajus apella. The sequence goes on from NW_022436942.1 coordinate 42,289,293, forward strand.
GTTTTGGCCAATTTCTCTCATTCGGAATGGCTGTATTTATCCAATACCTGTACCCCTATTGTACCTAGGAAATAACTATCTTGGCTTTGATTTTACAGGCTCATGGGAAGAAGATATTTGCCCTGTCTCAGATGAGACTTAGGTCTGTAGACTTTTGGGTTAATGCTGAAATGAGTTAAGACTCTAGGGGACTGTTGTGAAAGCATGATTGGTTTTAAAATGTGAGAACATGAGATTTTGGAGGGGCTAGGGGTGGAATGATATAGTTTGGCTAGACCCCACCCAAATCTCAACTTGAATTATATCTCCCAGTATTCCCACATATTGTGGGAGGGATCCATGGAAGGTAATTGAATCAAGGGGCTGGTCTTTTTCATGCTATTCTTATGATAGTGAATAAGCCTTACAAGATCTGGTGGGTTTCTCAGGGTTTTTCTCTATTGCTTCTCTCTCATTTTTCTCTTACCACTGCCATAGAAGAAGTGCCTTCTGCCTCCCACCATAATTCTGGGGCCTCCCCAGCCATATGGAACTGTATGTCCAATTAAACCTCTTTTTGTTCACAGTTTTGAGTATGTCTTTATCAGCAGCATGAACATTGACTAAACGTAGGGTTTTTGCTTTAATTTACTTTTAAGCTTGCATTTTAGGTGTCACACTTGGGTCAATATAATTCAGTAGCCTGCTAATGATCTGTCAGATTTTTTAAATGCCTGTATGTTTCCTGCTTTTTGCTAAGATGATCCATTTGAGAATGTTCACTTCAGACTGTACATTTTGTAACATGACCTTCGATTTTACTTCCTGGTTATGCATGCTTTAAGGCCAAGCAAAGGTGTGCGACTGGTGCCTTTTTCTGTTTCATCTTTCTTTAGCATGTATACATTCTTCTAGAACCTCTAGAATATGTCTGGTGACCTTTTTAAAAGTTTCCTAGTCATGTAGTTCTCCAGGTTATCCTTTTAAATTACTTACTACACTCCTGTTTTTCCTAACTGAAATCATATTCTTAGGAAGTTGTTAACTTGGCTGTGGTTCATTATTACTTCAGTAATGTACTGGAGGTAGGCTTACCTTCCTTTCAACAACTTAGTGGATGACTGAATGGTATGAACGAATTACTGATTATTTCCTAGAATTATCTATGCTACTATTGCTGTCTATGAGAACTGGTAATTATTGGTTTCCATTTTCCTTTCACATGCATTAAATTCATGAGATCTTAATTATGATGTTGAAGAATATAGACATTTAGCTTGCCAGGCACTTCCTAGGGACTTGGTACATAAATAATAAAATGTATTTGGGAAATATTAATTAAATTTTGTATATTTTTAAAATTTTTGTGGTTACATAGTAGGTGTATATATTTATGGGGTACATGAGATGTTTTGATACCAGCATGCAATGTGGAATACAGAAACTGTTTATTGAGTATATGTTATGTTCAACCCAGTGCTTGCCTGAGGATACAAAAATGACATATATGTGAATTTTAGAAAACATTACAATTTTTTATTTAAATTTTTTATTTGCATTTTTATTAAAAAATTATTTTAAAAATATTAAAGTACTCACCATCAGTCCTCATTTATCTAGCTTGCAACCTCATAACCAGTAGGAGATAGGCAGGGGGGTGGGTAGAATTGGTGGAAAATGCCAGGGTTTTAGCTTATGTTTATTACTCATAGCAAGGCTGAAGTCCAGATCTGTTAATTACATTATTTTCTGTGCTTTTTTTTTTTCTTAGATTTCTACACTCTTTCTTTGAAATATAAGATTTAGGAATATAGAAACCATGCCTTTGTCACTGGTGCCTCCCATACTCTCTAGCATAGTTAGTGCTTAGTGTATATTTTACTCAATGAATGAATGTCACCTTAGAGCTGCCTGCCTTAAGTCGGCACGCTATTTTTTTTTCTCATATGATAAATTGCAAAACACTCACAGAGAGTAAATCAGTGTAATGTAGAAGACTGCCAAAGGCTTCTTCCTTAGAATATTTGTCACAACTAGTTGTGAATATCTTCTTTTCTATTCAACAATTTGTCATGGTTGTTATTCTTTTTAGGCAAATGCCACTTTGATAATTCAGCAAGATATATGCAGACTCTTTCCCTGGATGGGAGAAGGGGTACATTTATTTATCCATAGACTATCTTTTCCATATAGTTTTGTGGTTATGAGGGAGAACATTAGATCAATAACCCATTAAGATGGTTTAATTAAGGCTAGTTTTACTGTAATATTAGAAGTTGTGAAATCATTAAAACAAGCAAAGCTTCTCCTCTATTCACATTTAGATTCAATGCTTATGAATTAGTCACAGCTTTAGTACCTGTACCTTTTCACTCTGGGGTTCAGTAGAAAGAAGCAGTGTCTTTTTAGGACATGCTATTCATGTGGCAGAAGGAAAAGAATATGTTTGCAAATAGTACTGTTCACATCCACTCATTTGTCATTGGCCAAAGCAAGTCACCTTGGAAAGTCTTATGTTAATGGAGTGGGGAGGTACAATTCTCCCATAAGAAAAGGAACCACTGGGCCCATAGCTAAGCTGGACTTTGGTAGTCTTCCCAAAGAGTCAGGCAGCAATAATAGAAGTTACTACAAAACCTATCCATAGCCCTTGAGTACGGACTTATTTATTACTCTTTTCTCTATGTATATTAGTTATGGTTCTCCAGAGAAGCAGAACAAATAAGGTGTATATATATATATATATAATGTGTATATATATATATATATATGTTTTGACAGAGAAAATTTTGTTTTAAGGAATTGGTTCATATGAATGGAGAGACTGACAAGTCCAAACTCTGCAGTTCAAGTCCAAGGGCTGTCAGACTGGAGACTGAAGGAAAAGCTGATATTTGAAACTCAAGTCTGAAGGGTGTCTGCTGGCAGAATATTCTCTTTTTGGGGAGAGCGTCAGTCTTTTTATTTTATCCAGGCCTTCACCTGATTGATGAGGCCCACCCAGATTGCCCAGGACAATCTGCTGACTTACAGTCCACCAACTTAAATATTAATCTCATTCAAAACAACCTAATAGAAACATCCAAAATGTTTGGCCACATATCTGGGTATCATGGTCCAGCCAAGTAGACAAGTAAAATTAACTATCACACAATGTATAAAGCTGGTCTAGCTTATATATATATCTAAGTCATGTAATATAAATAGGTTAGCCCTGACAAGAGATATATTGTTCGTTTACTTCAATTATGACATTATTCTTAGCATTGAAACAGATTCAAGATACATAAAATTATCCTTACTGTTTCATGTGGCCAGAGTCTTGTACCCTAATTGCTATATTTCTAGTACTTAGAATAATTCTCTGCAACATAGAACAAGCTCATAAATATTTTGTTAATGAAAGAAAAATTAACACCATTAGCTGAAACACCCCAAGGAATATACAAGCAGCTGCAAAAGAAACTGGGCTATATTAAGTGTTAAAAAGCCAACCATATTCTAGGGAAAGCTAAAAGAAGTACAAAAATAGAGTTGCAGATATTGGTAATATTTAAGATACTCAATATCATTTAGACAGAAGTTGAATCGTATATAGAAAGGGAGAAAATATTAAGTGGAGAACATAATACAAACCAGGCACTAAAGTATAAAGGAGTATACCATATTTGACTTGCTTGCATAAACTCGCAAAAAATGATTTGGTGCCTGAGAAATGGGAGAGAAAACTGGGAAAAGAAGTTGGATAGCCATAGTTCGTGGTTCTTCTGGTAGGAAAATAAATGACGTGATTTATACTATGTTTAAGGAAGGTTTTTCTTACAGTTGTTTAAAGAACAGATTGTGCCTGAAATTCTTGAAATCAAAATAGTTATAAAGAAGAAAGCTACTGGACCCCAAGCCTGGCCTGTGTGGTGATAGGGAAGAGTAAATATGTCACCAGTAGGAGGCACTGCAGTAAGAGTTGCCAAGTCCCAAGAACTCTGAACTAGACAAGGGAGGAACAATGTCCAGTCTTTATCAGCATTCTAAAACCTATATTGCCCATAATAAATGAAAATAATATATCTGATTATAAAAGAAGGACAGTTTTTCTCCACTTGGGTACAGCGTTGGGATGCCAAAAAGGTGAGACACTGGAGAAACCAATTAAAGACATGAAATGAAATTTTTAAGTGAAACCTTAAAAATAGCTTTGATTGGATACTAAAAAAAATAACTCTAGGCTTTAAACATGTTGACATTTCTTTGGGTGTCTGAATAAACACAAGGTAATTAAGTTAAATATTGGGGGCATAGGTATAGCCCTTTGGAATAATTCAAACTAAAATGTGAATGTTCCATAATCCAGAAGTTCTACTACTTGGTATCTTCTCAAGGAACCAACTTACCATCTGTCTAAGAAAGCAGGTAAAAGGGTATTCAGTACAGCATTATTGAAATAAATACTTTAAGGGACAAAATATGCATTAATGAGAATAATCCATTCTTTAGATTACATAGTTGAAAAGAATAAAGTGCATGATATATTTCTAAGATATTATTTGTAATGTTTATGCTGTAAAACCCTCGTATAACAATATGTGTTTTCCTATGCATGCATATATGGATGTAAATGCACAGAAATGCACATAATAGAATACATATGTAAAAATAACAATGTTACATCTGAGGAGTAAAATTGATGATGATGTAAATGGGACTTTAGATTTTCTGTAACATGCTGATTTTTAATAAGATTGTATTGATATATTACTTTGGTAATTAAAAAACAAATGTATAGAGGGGAAATGGAATTGAGGTAGAAAAATGTTTGTCTTGTATGTGCCTTAGCAAAGAGGAAAATAAGTTATAAATTTAAAGCTCTGAGGCAATTAATCAGAGGCAGTCTCTATTGTCACTTTGTATTGAGAGTTGTTAAAAAAATGCCATGTGAAAGGACAATCTTGGAATCAAAGTAATGAAATAAAAGCAAATTACAAATAGGGAGAGTTGGCAGGAAAGAAATGATCAATTATTGGCAAATGCAAATGTGAATTTCTGAACTCTAATTGAGCAGAGTAATTGGCTAGATCAATTAGTTGTCACAGTGGTTTGGAAAGAGGAATGATATTTTAGACTATTCGTGCTAAGACTAAATGCTACAGATGCCTTTTTTGGGGGGTTGAACACATAACTGAAAAATCACACACACACTAAAGATTTAATTAGAAAATGAAAAACATTTGTTCCTTTTTCTGCCAGGTTTTGACCTAGAAAAACTGCTATGATTTGTGAAACAATCTCAACTGTTTCTTTTTAAACATATTAAATACAATGTTTTAAATATGCGCAGCATTATTCCTAAACACAACCTAGGGCAGTAGTAGTAAGTTCAAATTTGCTACATAAGAAAATACATCAAGTAGGATATGGTTTCCTACAAACATTAAACATTTGTGAAACAAGATGAAAATAACAAAATAGAGTACTGGAGGGCTTTTTTCCCTTTCCTTTGCCCTTTAAGGGGAGTGTTACAGTGCTGTGAAATAAGCAAGAGACGATAGAAGATAATGGAATCATAAAATCTCAGGATCTGAAGGTGATCTAACATACGTGATGACTCTATTTCTCTCATCTCTCCCGTCCTCCATCAACTTGGATGCTTTGAGTTCATCTGTACTATGTGCTTGAATAGCTCTAGCCATGGGGAGTTTATTCTCAGTATCAAGAGTTCTACCCTTGAATTCTATCTTTGAATGGTCTACATTGTCAGGAACATTTTATTTAGTTTTCTTGTGTCCTGGTATTTACTGAGGAAATAGGTTATTTTACTTCTCTGTTTTTAAATATCATTTTATAAAAACGTTATGAATAGCATGTTAAATAATGACATACAAATAAAATAAGCTCCTATTGACACTTTAGATGTAAAGAATTCCCTAGAATTAGATATTTATTTCAGTGAAGTTATGGAGTCAGTAAGTTTGTAGGAACTCCAATAAAGAATAATAATGCTAAAGGCATAAATAAGTATGACCTTCTGGTGGGGCGTGAACCTGGTTTTTGTAAAGGAAAATCTTGCTTGACTTGTAGAGCTTTGAGTGGGTAAATAAAATAATGCATTAGTGAGGGCTAGGGAATATATGTTGTTTAGCCTTCATTTAAATTTTGGCAAAATTACCTCATCAAAGGCTGTTTTCTTAGTATGTGAATTTCTTAGTATGTGAAAATGAGGTGGGGATGGGAGAGTTGTTTAGTCATGGACAGAGAATTAGCTTAGTGACAGAAAACAAAGATAAATAGGCACTTTTTACAAGGATAATAATAAATGGTAGAGTCCTCCATAGATTGCTGCTGGACCTAGATTTATTTAACCTAATCTGTAAAAAGGGCAGTGCCACAAAAACTGCCAACTTACGTATGTTCTGGAGCTTTCCTGCATAACAATGCTACTTTAAGATCTCCTGAGGCAGGGTGTGTATAGAGAAGTCACATATGGCTTTATATATGAGCAAGGTTAAGGAAAAGTAACCTAAACTCTTTATATGTTTATAGGAAAGTAGGCCACAAACAAGCTTTATGACTCAGGAGTGGGATTTGTACCAACTGTGTACAGAAACAAAATCATTCTTCTGTGGTCAGTGAGGTTATTATGACTGAGAGCATCACCAGAATGACTAAAAGAAAACAGAGGTGTCTACATTCATTTGTCATAAACCATATTTCCTCCTAGAATGTTAGGGGAGTTTTTATGTTCTTGATCCAAAGGAAGCAAGCAGTCACAGAGTCTAAGACAAATAATTTACATAATCAAGGAAAGCAAGGAGGAAACATTTAAAAAATGATAAGCTTAAATCAACAAAGCATAAAAATTAAAGATTTATAAATATCTAAAACCTTCAACATTACATATAAAATATAAACTTATACACTGGGAACCTGAACTTTTCTTGAGGCTTGAAAAATAGAAATGAAAGAAAATTGTGTTTGAATATTGACAGGTAAATTTATGAAACTAACTATTGTAATTAGTACAGGAGGAAAGAAATGTATTGAGAAACTATGCTGTCTAGAATGCTTGTGGGAAAGGAAGCTAGAAGCAATGCACGGAGTATTTCTCCCTACCACAATGTAGCGTTGAAATTCTAACTCCCCAAAATGATGTTATTTGAAAGGATATTTGGAAGGTGATTAAGTCACAAGATCAGGAGCCTTCATGAATGGGATTAATGCCCTTACAAAATAGGCTGTGGAGAGATGCTTTGTCCCTTCTCCACATGAGGATATGATGAGAAGATGGATGCTTATGAACTAGGAAGCTGGTCCTCATCAGGTACAGAATCTGCTAGCAACTTGATCATGAACTTCCCAGCCTCTAGAACTGTGAGAAACAAATTTCTGTTGTTTATAAGCCACCCAGTTTATGATATTTTGTTGTAGCATTGAGGTAAAGAAAGACAATAGGGATATTGTGGATTTGATCATTTGTGTTTGAATTAGTGTTATAATAGAAAACCATGCCTTTGACTAAATTAACTTTTGTGCACTTGTTGGATACGTAGTGACAATTTTTAAAAAAAAATCATGAAAGCTGGTAAGATGGGTGAAAAGGCTGTATATCAAAACATGGAGTTTTGCAATAGCTGATATGTGAAAAATGTATGAAATATTACATATATTATCGCCTGCATATACTATCAGATTAGGATAAGAAGATAATAGCCTCACTTTGAAGTCAGGGAAATCAGTGATACAATTTAAAACTTCTGCTGATTATTGTCATAGAAGACTTTAGTACTGTTCCCATTTGCTGTTACTGGTAGACACCACTGCCACAGCAAAGACTAAAAGGTTTATTCAAAGTGGTATACTGAGTTGAATAGTTTCCCTCTGAAATTCATATCCTTCTTAGACCTTCAGAATGTGACCTTATTTGGAAATAGGTTTGCTGCAGATATAATTTGCTAAGATGAGATCTTATATCAGATTACAATAAGAAGGTAATACTGGAGTGGTGGCAGCCCTGAATCCAATATGGTCAGTGTACTTAAAAGAGAAAGAGACACAGAGACAGACAGACACAAGTACACGAGTGTGCACGCGCTCACGCTCATGCACTCTCTCTCTCTCACCGCCCTTTTTCCTTCTCTCCCACTCTCCCTCACTCTCCCCACACATGAAGAAAGAGGCAGAGATCACAGTGATGCCCTACAAACCAAAGAATGCTGAAGGGGCAAGGAAGGATCCTTCCCTAAAGGCATCAAAGTGAGCATGGTCTTGCCAACACCTTGATTATGAATTTCTGGCCTTTAGAAATTTGAGGGAAAAAATTCTGTTGTTTTAAGCCATTCAGTTTGTGGTGCTCTGTTATGGCATCCCTACTAAATACACGCAGGTCATGGTGGAGTCTAGCTCCTCTCTGCATATTATAGTGATGTTGCAATTGTTGCCTGGAGTGTTTAGGTGTGTTTTCTTCCAAAAATGGACCTTGACGGTTTAGTCTCTGAAAACTGAAAATAAAATTATTTTCTTTGAAAGAAAGTGTATAGTTTACTTAAGCATGTAGATATTTGACAGAGCAGGTTTGAAGATAAAGCTGCATAGAATTGACTTGATGAGAACGGAGTAAAGTAATGGAAATAGGCACAAAGCAATTCCCCTCAGAAGAGTTTAATATTTTGAATGACTTCCCTTTAGACTGAAGCAACCACAGTATCAAGTCTACAATTTCTCCTTTTTCATGTCTGTGTGGCACTTTCGTGGTAGTAGAAGAAATTATGTCCTGTTCTACATTAAGCCCTCAGAAGTATAAGCACCGTTATTGATGGATATCCTAGTATACGTTTTCATATTGTGACCAGCAAAAAAAGTGAGATGTGAATCTTAGAAGAGTAGATGTGAATCATGTTTTGCACATATCAGCAGTGGACAATGCTTTAAAAAGGAGGGGGAAAGTTGATACTGAGTTTAATAAGAATAATTTTAAACATTTAGAAAATATATTTAATACCTGCTAGATGGCAGAAATTGATAGAGGACAAGGAAATGAAGAGAGCAACATAGATAAGATCCCTTTTGTTAGCAACTTAAACCATAGTACTGTTGAAATAGCTCATACAAAGTTGCTAAATGGATATTTTCAGAATGTCTTAAGAGTAATCTTTAGGGAAGGTACAGAAAGAAGTTATCAAAACAACCATTTCAAATGTCAGCCAGAACTTTTTTGATTAGCACAAGGCCAAACATTGTTTTAGATGCTGGAGACAGAAAGTAAGTTTCATTAAGAATTTATTGATTTGTACAAGGATGAATATACATGTACAGCAAAATGCCAACGGTATGGGCCATGATAAAAACATATACTGGGTTCAACTGGGCATAAGCAGGAATGGTTGATTGTACAGAATGGACTGAAACTTCATTAACTGTTTCAGAGAGGGGATGAAACGTGAACTGAAAACATGAACAAAGAGAAAAGAAAGCAGAGAAAATAAGTTGGTGAAGAGTGGAAGAGTGAAATAGCATAGCACATTCATATTTTCTTACTTTGACATCTATATCACCACCCTCCCACCTTTGTTCTGACAGCTAATTTCTGTACTAAGCCAAAGCAATTTTTTCCAAACAAAAATTTGATTATACGGATGGCTTTCCCTTAGGCTTAAGACAAAGCTCAACTCCTTAAAAGGCTTACACAGCCCTGTGAAATTATTTGAAGTATATAGTTTACACCATTTCCATTCTTGTATTGTTCTCTTTATATACTCTGGACCCTCAAGTGAAGACCCTACAGCCTTTCTGTGTGAAAATGCTAATACATGAAATGTAGCTATTGTAGTCACATAAAGCAAAAATTTTATGTTTTTCTTAAAATACCTAAATAATGGAACAGAAAAGTTCACATTTTTGAGCATTAATTATCAAGATAATGCTATCAGTTCTTCATTCTGGGTACTTTTGTACACAGCATTGATTTAATTATTTGAAAAATTGAGTTGGCAGGTTTTTTTACTTGCTTGGTTTCCATTCGTCAGACTAGTCTGGCCACTATCTGTTCCACTATTATTATCATTGGAAGCAGGATATGATTTTTTTCTTTCTTGGCCTGATACTATTCATTCTATAGACATGGCCTTTATTTTAAAATTTCAGGAGGGTTGATGTAATTATTGCATACTTCTTGATGGGTTTTGTTAGACAAACACAAGGTTTATTTTCTTAAGGCGATTTTCTGGTATATTTTAGGTTTTGATTTTACAAGATCAATAACCTTTCTGTATATTTTTGCATACATTTTGATATTTTTCTTGCTGTTTGGTTTAGTTCATGCTTGGAAACTTTTGACCTCTGACTCTGTTACCACTGTGGGAAGAATAGTTCAAAACTCTCATCTACTTGGGCAGACAATTCAAGAAAAAGAAAACATATACAAGTTCTAAGAAAAATAAATTCACAATAAATGTGCTTTTTTTTGCCACAGTTACTAAAAAGTCTAAGAGGCAATATTTCTTTGAATTCTATAAAAGAAAAATATTTCACATAAAAATGTGTTCATGTGAGACTTCTGTGTATGTCAATGTGATTAAACTCCATTCAAAATTGTAAAGAATCTCACTTTATGTCTTAAACCAGTATTTAAGTATGTGTATAGTTTACAAAATATTAGTCTGTGATAACATATTCTAAATGCATCTATAAAGAAGTGTATGTTTTTATTGTTTTCTAGAGGGAAAGTTTAAATTTCAGGTATGTAGGCACAATCCCCTTTGAAATCAATAAGAACTTCATCTATGCATGTTAGGATAGAATACCTCATTAAATTTGCAATATTTATAAGCCAAGGAGGGAAATGATTTTAAATTTTTCTGCAAACCAAACAATTCTTACACCTTTTTCAGGTGTGATACAGATTTATTTTATTCTCCTTGGGTTACTCTATTTTTGACTTAAAGTGCATTAAATACTTTTTTGGTAGAAAGGCACCAAGACTTTTTGTTTTGGCTTTAAAATTTATTACTGACTGCTTCTTAGTAATTTATGTCAGAAGCTAGCCTAGCCAGGTGGGGCTTTTATAATTCTAAAAAGAAAACATAATTGGTTTGTGTTTTCTTTTATTTGTACTACACAGTAACTTAAAAAATATTTAGCTGTCATATATTGACATGTTTTCAAATGTGTGTAAGGAATATTGTTTATCTGAATACATAAAGAGAAAAGTTACAAAATTTTACATGGAATTTAGAATTCAAGTCATCTGTATTAGCTTTCTATGCTTTGTAACAGATTATCACAAACTTGGTGATAATTATGTGTCATAATTGTTATTAAAATTCTCTACAGAGAATTTATTATAAACATTTATTTATGATAATAAACATTTATTATCTCTGTTTCTGTGGATCAGAAGTCCAGGCATGGCCTAGCTGATTCTTATTTGGAGGCTCTACTTAGAATCTGCTCCCAAGCTTTCTCTGGTTGTTGGTAAAACTCATTTTCTTGTGATTATAGGATTTATGTTAGCTTGCTTTTTCAGAATCCTTGGGAGGGAAGAGGAGACAGAGAAAAGAGTACCCTAGAGAGAGTAGATTGCATTATATACAAGTTATATAATATCATGGAAGTTACATTCTATCACCTTTCCTATATAATACAACATAGTAACAAGATTGACATCCTGTCACATTTGCCATATCCTATTGGTTAGAAACAAGTCATAGGTTCCACCCACTCTCAAGGGAAGACAATTTTACAAAGGAATGAATACCAGGAGGTGGAATCACTGGGGCTACCTTAAAGCTTGTTCACCATGCTACATCAATTACATAGTCTATATTAAGAAAAACAAAAATATTTTTCTTGATGTAATATTTCTTTATTTCCTATTGAAGGAAGTGAATGTCCATATGTGTGGACATTGTATGTGTATAAACAGATTTTTTTAAATGACATTGTAATAAATTTTGTTTCTACAACATTATTATGGCCTGGATGTCTGTCTATAGAACTGTAGCTCTACTTCATTCTTTCTAATGGCTGTTTTTCCTTTTAACTACGTGTCATAATTGTTTTTAAAATTCTCTACAGAAATGACATTTTCCATTTGTATTCTAAAATACCATCTTCTTATTAGTTGAGATTTTTGGTTTTAAAATGTCATAAAATCCAATTAAAACCAGCTTAAATAGAAAATTTATTTATTTGTCATCGCAGCTTCCCCCAAAAAATCAGTTTAACTAACTTTGAGTGTGTTTGGCTCCATGGCCTCAATTAATGTCATATGTAACTGGTTTCTCTTCATCTTTCAGCTTGGCTCCCCTTTGGACCCAATTCTCTTATTAGGCTGACTCTCCTTTCAGGATGGCAGAATGGCTGCTGGAATGGCTGCCAGCAGCTCCAGACTTAGTCTAGTCCCAGGGAACCAGCAGAAACATAGGCCCCTCTCCTCTATTTCTTTAAGCAAAAGTGATAAGCATAATTCCATTTGGGTCTGATTGGGTTCATAAACTTTTCTTTTAATCCATTCCTCAAGTGTGGGGAGGTGATATTCTGAACTTTCAAGTTTGGGTCATGTCTTAATCCATTCTGGAAGCTATTATAAAGTGTGTGACTTATTTCTATTTTAAACAAAAGAAATTTATTTCTTACAGTTCTAGAGGCTGGGAAGTCCAAGATGAAGGTGCTAGCAGACTTGGTTTCTAGTAAGGGCTGCTTTCTGGTTAATAGATGGTAGCTTCTAGCTGTGTCCTCACTTTGCAGCAAGGACAAGGGAGCTCACTGGGGCCTCTTTTATAAGGGCACTAATCTCATTCAGGAGGACTTCATCCTTGTAACCTGATCACCTCTCGAAGGCCCCACCTTTGAATACTGTTACCTTTGGTATATAACAGAATATAATAGTATGACATTATATTCTGAGCAAACCTGATGAAATGCTAAGAGGATTTACTGAGAGATTTCCCAGGGCTTGGTATGGGGTGACTACAGCCACTGTTTTCGGGCTGCCCAGAGGAAGAAAGGTCATCCAGTAGACATAAAGCTAAGGTAAATTCAAAGTAAATATTGAAAAAAAACAAAGAGTAAAAAGCCCTGTGATCTAAAGTCTAACTGTTTTGCAGACTGCAGAACACGAATCAGTGCCCAAAGCACTAAGGGCACTAATCTCATTCATGAGGACTTCATCCTTTTAACCTGATCACCTCCCAGAGGCCCTACCTTTGAATACTCTCACCTTGGGGGTTAGCATTTCAATATATAGAATTTGAGGTTTCCATATATTTTGGGATATAAACAATCAGATCATAGCAAGTCACATGCAATGCTTGGAGCATGGTGGGAATCAGCCCCATTAAAAGAACATGAACTAAGAGTGGGAGATGGGTAAATGAATATTGGCTAGGCACACACATACAAAACCATACTATTTTATCATGATATATCCTTATAAACTTGTGTATTTTATGTGATACTTAAATTATTAGAAATATAAATGATATATTCACATATATATGTATTCTAAATTTTTCTGTATATTTTGTATATTGAGGTACAGTGGGTACCTCAGTTTGAGGCTGAGAGTGTACACTTAATGTCCATTCCAGATCTCATCAGCTACTAATCATTTCCAATTAAGTAGTTAAAAAAATAGAAGCCCATGGTTTCATTAGACATTTCTGTAATGACTGTAGGTAAGCATGTTTACTTTTCTTATTTATATTTTTCATGGGTATTTTTATTTCTTTATTGTGAACTCCTTATGATTTTCTAATTGCACCAAAGCAAACAACATACTGAAGTGCTAAAATATTAAATATTTCTTTATTTAACTTGCAGATACTTTTTTCCACACATGAATGAGACTTATAATTTTATAATCATATGAGGCAAAGAGAGACTATGAAGAAGGATGCAAGTTATGTCTAATGCCACATTTTTTTTTTAAACAAAACATGACATCTAGCTCCTACTACTATATTGCTTTATCAAATAAGTAAAACTAAAGATTAGAGTAGACTGGTTTGATGTTATATTCTGAGCAGGCCTGATGAGTCACTAAAAGGCTTTACTGAGAGGTTTTCCAAGGCTTGGTATGGGGTGATTACAGCCCATGTTTTCAGGCTGCCCAGAGGAAGAAGGGTCATCCAATAGACATAAAGCTAAGGGGTTAGTCCTTTTGAAGAGTGGGAATGCTGAGACTTATTTTGGGATAGAAGATGGTCAAAAGACCAACTTCAAAGTAAATAGTGAAGAAAACAAAGAGTAAAAAGCTCTGTGATCTAAAGCCTAAAACATTGTTTTGCAGACTGCAAGTATGCAGAGGTCAAGAGGGAGTGTTGCAATTTCAACAGCAACAACAACAGTAACATGAAACTTTTGTCTGAAGAGTGTTGCAGGCACACTGTAATATTGGTATCTCTGAAAGATCAGATGTGGTCTGAAAGCCTACAATGAAAGCCCTTGATGCTATGGAAAAGTGTCAGAAGCCTAATATTAAGAGATGATTTTTTTTAAGACAAGTAGAAAATAAAAAATTACATACACATGAATTTAGAAATTTGTGTCTTAAATGTTTTAGTAAGAGTGAATTGAGGATTAAAAATGCATAGTTATATAATAGATTCCTTACAAATGCATCTGTATCAGTGAATGACTAAAACACATAGTTAAGGTAACAAATTACATTTGTGTCCATAATCAATGGGAAAAAATCCAGTTAGATGTCTCTTTAAGTAGTAGCTCTTAAATCCAGTCAAACACAATTTCTTGTTTCATAATTTATTGCATATCTACCATGTTCTGGTCATTGTGTTTGTCACTGTTTCCAGTGACATATTAAAACACATAAATATCGCCTGCTTAATAATGTTCTTAGTCATCTAGGAGACAGACTATAAACAAAAACAAAAGCAAATTTATAAATGAGTAATAATAAGAAGTGCTATGAAGAAAATAACACTTATTGAACTTTGACAAAATGGTGACAGTTCTATGTGTTTACTCATTTTAATTTTTAATCTTAATAATTTGAGGTAGGTGTTATTGGCACTTTCAGAATGAGGAACCAGAAAGCACAAATAGGTCAAATAAGCTTTCCAGTATCATAAAGTAGGAGGAACCAAAACTAAAAGTGGGATGTGAGCCTGGGGGGGGTCTGCGCTCTTAACTCTTATACTTTATTGGACCGACAACCGTGGGAGAGAATAGACAGTATGGACATGGTTAGAGAAGGTTTCGCTAAGGAGGTATTTCAATTGACGTTGGAAGGTTGTGATAGAGCCAGCCATGTTCAGAACCTAGAGACCAGCATTACAGGCTGAGGGAAAACATGTATTATGTCTCTAAGTTGGTAGGAAACCTGGCAAATTCTAGGAGATAAAATACTACTAGTAATTAAGAGCATATGGAATGTTTGGATGCAGCCAAGAGTCACACTTTTCAGTAACTTGTAGATTAACATTAGGGGATTTGATTTGAAGTGCAAAAAGCATTTTACAAAGGGGCCTGACCTGATCTGATTCATGCTTAATTGGCTGCTGTATAACATATTTAAAAAGACCACGGTAACACACAGGAGGACAACAGCAAGAAGGCTATTTTAGTCGACTTTAACAAAGGTGGTTGGAGAGAAAATAAAAGTAAACATATTCAAGATATATTTTTGAGGCAGAAAGCATCGGATATGCTCACAGATTGAATGTGGGTGGTGAGGGGTTACTTATAGTGTTGTTGTATTATTACCTATGTGGTATCACTTTAAGCAACTTGGGTCTATGATGGTACCACATAAGTGTAGAAAAGACTAGGTTAAAACAGTTTGCAGAGAGCTGCGAGAACAGTTTGCAGAATTAAGTTTGGAATTTATTTTTTTATTTTTATTTTTTTCACATTTTTATTATAATTTTTATTTTTTTTATTTATATTTTTTCCCCATTTTATTGCATTTTAGGTTTTGGGGTACATGTGAAGAACATGCAAGATTATTGCATAGGTACACATGTGGCAGTGTGATTTGCTGCCTTCCTCCCCATCACCTACATCTGGCATCTCTCCCCAGCTCCCCACCCCCCACCGTCCCTCCCCTATTTCCCCCCAACTGACCCCAGTGTGTAGTGCTCCCCTCCCTGTGTCCATGTGTTCTCATTGTTCAACACCCGCCTATGAGTGAGAACACCACATGTTCTCACTC